>NC_056732.1:1347841829-1348101829 GCF_019279795.1 Protopterus annectens
AGCACATATAAGAAATAGAAAATAAAAACATTATAGGCATGCAGACATTAAATACGTTAAGGTAGTGAGGAAGTATACAGTGGATAATAGAAAAGGGGAGTTGAAAAAGAAGGCAGAAAGAGCAGGAGATGCAGACCTCCAGATAACTGGTAAGGCAGTAATGGCCCTGTTAAAAAAAAACAAAAAAACACCAGATATCTAGAAACCTCAGGCAGATCATTTGAAGAGCAAGCAGAGACATAGTATAGTTACTATCTAAGGCAATACACTACAGAATGGTTCAAGTAATAGAAAGAACGTTCAGCCACAACTAAGAGAATCTTCAAGTGAAGAAGTGCATGTCAAGGGAAAAAGAAGTAGGGAAATCTGAGTAAAACCCTGTAAAATAGTACAATAGTTATTAGACAGCAATAGAATCTTCTATAACATTGTAGGCATAGCATTGTAAAGGAAAAATGCTAGTATGTTACTTCACAAGTTTCCTATCTACATGGTTGCTAATAAATCAATGAGTGGAGTGAGTAACACTTACAAGAACTATATGTTGTAATGCTAGAGACAAATTAGTATTCATTAACCATGGGCCATTAGTATTGCTACTACACCATGCTGCAAAAGTCTGCATTATGCCCTTATACCAGTTTTTTTCTTTTTTTGCATAGATGTAATCATAACAGTAATAACTCATACAAAAAAATGTTTTCATTAAAGATTAATAGGTAAAGAGCAAGATATCAGTTTACTTGCAAACGTGTTCTTTTTTTTTGTTCTGTTATTAGCCAAATAAAGCAGCTATTACGCCCTCCACATAAGAAGTGTCAGTCTTGAAACAGATGAGATGCTGTGAGAAAGAACACCTTGGATGGTGTTGTACACGAGCACACTGCTATCACATTCTGATAAATGAAAAGAAGCCCCCCTGCCCTCCCACACATCCCCTTACTTATATACACTAACATCATGGTCACACAACAATGGAGAAAAGAAAAAACAAAACTCAGTGAATCAGTGCTAAATTGCGAAAACACAACTATCTACAGATCTGGAGGTATAACATGATGCTGACCAGTGCTGTCCACACATATTCTGTTAGACATGTCTCCCTAATAACCTTTGTGATCAGAAGTGACACCATCAGATACTTTAATTTAGACCTGCACTTTTCTGTCAAATGAATTTTCAATCAAATGGGTTTGAACATTTGGGTTTCAATCAAATGAACATGCAAACAAATGACATAGACCTGTGTGTGTGTGTGTGTGTGTGTGTGTGTGTGTGTGTGTGTGTGTGTGTGTGTGTGTGTATGTGTGTGTGTGTGTGTGTGTGTGTGTGTGTGTGTAATATGAATTTGTTTTCTGCAGCTGCTCGATTCTGTTCTTGCAGATTACAGTCTTGCAGCCAGGTACAGGTTTTCTAGGTGGTTCACATGGGCTGCAATTTAAACACATATTCAGCTTCAAGCAAAGTTAGTGTAGCAACTGAAGAGAGTCAGTGGGAGCAAGTCAAAGTTTTATGATTACATTTAATGATGACTGGAAGGATTAGGGAGTGACTAGTAGTTTTCAAGTTAGAACCGATAAGCAGGATTTGGGATTAGGGTTATGGAATAAGGTCTGTGATTGCACAAAAGAGAGACTGAGAGTTTTAGGCTTAAATAGTGAAGTTTCGGATTAGGGTTCATAGGTTCATAGGTTCATAGGTTCATACTAGGCTATCTGCCCGAGGGCATTTACAAGCCTAGCCCATAGTTTTGTGGCTTACGCCACCCCTTTAGTATGGGGAACTATACCCATTATTTTGCTGTGCCTCTGTTGAGCAGTGACACTGAGGTAATCCCTGGGGTATATCTGCGATCTCCCATCCATTGGTCAAGATTTCTCTTGAACAAGGCCAGCGAGGTGCTCTGCCTCACATATACCGGGATTTTATTCCACAGCATAGGGAGTCTTTGGGTGATGAATCTATCCCTCCAGCACGTCCTATTAATAGCCGTGTCGAGGTTTAAGTCTCCCGCTGTCGAGGTTTAAGTCTCCCGGGTTATAGAGTGATTGGGAGTTGTAGAGTTAGGGTTCAGGAATGAGGTTTAGGAGCCTTTCTTCATTTTAGTGAGAGGATTGTGTTGATTGGCCACGGGCTGGTAAAGGTTGGCTGGTCTAGGGCTTGGAGTAAGCACTCATTGGTCCTTCTGAGCTTTTTTTAAAGTTGTTTCAGGTTGTACCATCTCGTATTGAGGCCCTGCCTTTGAGAGGAATTCTGTTTATTCACACTGAGCTGAACAGAGGAGGGGCACTGACCACAACTCTGATCTGTGCTTATTTGTACTAGTTATTGCTTAGTCTAACCATTTATAGAACTTTTTTATGGTTTGCTGCCAACCATGTTTTACTGTATTTTATTGCTATAAACTAATCTGCACTATTCTGCTGAAATTGTCTGCCTTACAGGGCATGTTAAATCACTTTTGTTACTGTCACACTTTTTGTAAAATTTTTTAGCTAGTTTCATTGTGTGAAAGGTATTAACTATAAATTTTCTCCATTTGTTAAGCATCTGTTTGTTTGTTTTGATTTTCTGCCAAGGATTGTATCATATAACTGATTTGTTTGCAGTTAAAAGCATTCTCTAGAGTCTCCTTGGTCCTTTATCTGGTTAAAACTTTCATTTAGTGTCCCACTGTCATATTTCTACTGTGATAAACATTTCTGTAGTGTTTTCTGCCTAAAATAGTGTAGCTAGTAGCTGTAGTATAGGTTCCCACCCTCTGTCCCTATTGGTGTCTTGTTCTTATACTTGCCAGCTTTGCAGTTGCCTGCCTCTACTGTAAATTTGATCTGGGACACTCCTCCCAGTCTAGTGTCATTAGCTCATTCTACCTAATACAGAGAGAATATTTGGGAAGGCCAACCCCCTTAGTTTCTTAACCTTGAATTATCTCCTTTCTCCCTTTTAACTTTAATAAAAAAAAATATTCAGCTGCTTTTACAGTATTTGTATTTCCTTCTCCTACTTCATTACGTCATCTTGGTTTTTCTGCTACTTGTTCTCTAAAGTGTTCAAGTGCATCTTCTCTGCTGGATTTATCACTGCTTGTGTTTAACCTGCTTAAATTTTAAGTGTTATTCCAAGCCTTTTAGTTTTGGTTTAGGTACTTGGCCTTTAGGACTACCCCTTAGCTCTCCCTGGCCTCTCTCCCTCAGATTCTGACAAATATGGATGGACAATTTCCTATGGTGACTCCTGCCAACCTGGTTGATATGGGCATCCTAAGACAGTGTAGCAACTGCCTCATATACATGGACAATGATCTACTACTACCACCTAGGAACACAATTTGTGAGAGATGCAATTATATAAATAAGCTAGAGTCTATGCTCTCTCCCTCACAAGCCAGTATATCTAACACTGAGAAGGTTGTCAACACAATCACTACACTTCAAACACCATCACAACTAAACAACACACACTCACATATGCGGAGGTTCTCAACAAAAACAAACCCAAACAAAGGAGACCTCAGAGGCAAAAACACATGAGTACTACACAACCCTCCACACCACATACCACGCATAGTTCACACACCAGTATCTCACAACCACTAAGGCCTAACCATAAACCCAACATATTAGTCATAGGAGACTCCACTGTGAGACACACAGATGTGCCTCTCACCAGGCTGGACAAGGAGAAAGTCACGGTTAGTTGTTTGTCAGGTGCCAGAATCCACCATATCACACGTGCACTCAAGTCTTTCAGCAACAGGTGCTGTTATGACTCTGGCATAGTCCATGTTGGCATGAACTAATTGTGACTTACCTCCCTAGACTATATGAAGACAGACTTGATTGGGCTCGCTGAATATGTGTCCCAGGCAGGTGCGTCCCTAGCCTTAAGCAGCATTCTACCATCACCAGGAATGATACCTCAATACAAACAGAAAATGATTGACTTTAACAATTGGCTTAGTTTCTGGTGTTATTCCAGGGGGAAGATATGATCAACAAACCATGATGCTTTGCTAGAGATGGCCTGCATCTGTCTCACTTGGGCTTCAGAGTTCTTGCAAAGGCCCTTGCCTCCCCCATAGTGCCTTTTTTAGGAAATGTCATGATGTCGATACTACCAACTAAAAATGTCAGCAAAATGCAAATTAAAGATCATGCTGCTAAATGCTAGTAGTCTAAACATGAAACTGCACTCATTGCAAGCATTTTTAACCCTGGAAGATCCTGACATTTGTGCAGTCACAGAAACCTGGTTCAAAGCTGTGGAGAGCACCCCAGCATTACCTGGTTATTCATCTTATCATGCATTCAGACCCCAAAATGTGGGCAGCAAAGCCAAAGGAGGTGGAGTTTCAATATATATTAAAGACACACACACCTCCAGGCTGGTCAAACAGTATGACGCACAGGAGACACTCCAGGTGCAGTTAACCATTGACAAGAGCCCTATTCAAATTATAGCTAGCTACAGGCCCCCACATTTGACTCAATGTCTGTTAAATCTGGTTGAGTTCTCTTAGACAGTCACCAAAGCCATGGACGAGGGGAAAATGGTGCATACCGCCTACCTTGACCTAGCCAAAGCCTTCGACACTATTCCCCACTTGGGCAGAGTAGATAAACTTTCTCAATTAGGCATCAGTCCATATGTTACCAGATGGGTAGCAAACTGGCTCACTGATAGAACCTGCCTAACCAAAGTAGGAGAAGCCACCTCAAGCAGTAGATCCATAATGAGTGTCGTACCCCAGGGATCAGTCTTGCGGCCTCTGTTATTTGGGATATACTTCTCTGAGGTGCAGACCAAAACCAGTGGCTATGGCTGACCAAGTTTGCAGATGACGTCAAGCTCAAAACAAATGACTGGTGCCAGAAACAAGGCCCTAAACTGAATGCCAAAAAATGCATTATCATCCCCTTTGGGGAGAGTGACATCCCCATATATTATCACATTAATAAGAACATCCTAAGTACACAATTCGTAGTGAGGGATTTGGGCACCCAGGTTGATAGCAACCAGATTTTTGACCACAATGTTGCTTCCATTGTATGGAAAGCTTTCTACATGGCCCACCTCATAAGTGAGGGTATCTCATCCAGGGACCAATAGGTCATAACATCCCTGTATTCTTCCCTTATAAGGCCAATTATTGAGTGCAATGCCTCCTTCGGCATGTACCTCGCAAAACACATGCAGCAGCTGGAGACACCACAGAGGTTCCTCACCAGGAGAATCCAGGGCCTCAAACATCTACCATACACAGATAGGTTAAAAGCCCTGTCCCTCTACTCAGTTTCATACAGACTTCTCAGTGGTGACCTCTGTCTGGCATACAAAGCAATCTCAGAACCTGCCTTGATGGGACTGCTGGATATCTGCAAGTCAAGCTCCACTAGAGGAACCCATACACATGACCTTACCTTCGTCTATGATATCAATAGGACTTGTTGGAGGGACAGATTTGTGTCCTAGAGGCTGCCCCATCTGTGGAATAGACTCCCTCTTCACATCAACCAGAGTACCTCATTATCCCTTTTTAAGTGCAACCTGGATAAATGGATGGGAAACAGAAAATACACCCCTGGGATTCCACCTGTGTCCCTGCTGGAGAGGGCCTTTGGGTGTTGACTTGTCTAAACATCGGCTAAACTCTTGACTTGGCTTATAAGGACCAAGGGTCTAATATCCTAGTAAACTCCTATGATCCTATTAGGGCTATAGAGTGAGTGTAACTTTTAAGGTTGGAGTTAGAGTCCTGGGTGTATGTATGTATGTATGTGTGGATCAAGCTGCTGGGAAGGTGGGTACTTGCTGTTCAAAACAAGTGGCAGTGAGCTGATGAGCCATGATCTAACATCGATATAAACATATGATCTTACATGGTGTATAAACAGATAAACAAATACTAACATTTACTTTAAAAGCACCATCTCTATTTTTATCTTAATCAATTCCATACTTTTTATATTGCTTTTTTTTTGTATTTATGGATGTGATGCTCCAGCACTGGCCCAGTAATCAAGCAGCCTCAAATCTCACCACTGGCAACAGTGGGGGATGTACATTGGGAGGATGACAGGTACAAACACAGTATTCCCAGATGCAGCTCTCTGCATCAAGTGCAATTTCCCTTAAGAGCACACAGAGACCACAGTCATTTCGAGGCTGACACACACACACACACACACACACACACACACACACACACACACACACACACACACACACACACGCACACACACACACACACACACTTTGAGGTTTGATTTATACACACACACACACACACACACACACACAGCTGGGAAAGGCTGGCACAGGTTTACTAGCTATGCCCCCTTCTGCCCAGATTATAAGGTAATTATCACTGCCACCAGCCACTTCCTTATCAGCTACTTTAAGGCCCTTAACAAAGGGTGTCCAATCTTGCTGTGTAATGTTACCATCAGCACAAATGGTAGTTTGGCCAAGAGCAAGGCTATTAGGAGTGGCCCGCAGTGTCACCAAATAAGTATGCAAGTACTCCCAAAACTTAAATATGTCTCACAAATATCAGCCACAAAGAAAGGTTTAAATATATTTAATAATAAATAATGAAAGAATAAGAAAATACTCAGTATATGATCACAGTAACATCAGAGTTCAAAATCACAGGAAATATTTAAAACAATATTGCAGGACAGTCTCAAATAAATAAAGAAAACATCTAAACTATACTTCACTATATTCCTGACTGAATCTAAGAGAATTATAATGTTCCCTAGACTTACTTACTCTTAGCAAGGCAGATGTGTGGTGAATGGATCTTGTCAGGTCAAAGACAAAATATAGAATGCTACCTCTCTCTCAGAGACTTCCCAAATTAATATCCCAAATATTGCTGCAGGGATTCTTGCAGAATTACATTACTTCTTGTCATCTGAGTCCGTCCCAGGTGAAAAACAGGTATTAATGCAGCTGGTAGCATTTAGCATCTACCTATGAAAATACATACACAAGGGCTTTTCCTCAAATCTTGGTACTTGCTGGAAGTCATAAAACAGTATAACACTTGCAAGACAATGCAGAGAACCTCTAGTTCTAGACATTGTGTCTGTTGCTGCACTGAAACTGAAAGATAACATCCTTTTATTACGTGGTCATAAACACATTTACAGTTTCAGCTATTTTTTCTGAAATTATCCTCCTGGGTTCCAGTTTCCATTGTTAAAATATATATATATGGAGCATTTCTCTCCGTGCCTCTGCTGAAAACAGGATCTGTGGAACCTAGTCGGACTTTCCCGGTCAACAAATGTTAAATAAATAAAAATAAATAAATAAATAAAAAATATATCTAGACAGTTACAATAGTGTATGTACATTTTTGTTCTGTTCCAGTAGGGTACATTGTGGATACATTTTTACAACTCAGTACTGTACAACCCTTTTTAACACATACTTCTGTACCAGCAGTTTGATATGCACAATATACAGTTCTAATACATTTGTAACACAAGCATATGAATCATGTTGATATTCACAAATGACACATAGCCATTTACAAAATTCCAGATAGCTGGACTGGCAGTATCTCCTTTTGTGACAATGGATACTTTTGTCTCTACAGCACCTCAACTGACTACATTCTTCATAATAATGACAATATAAATAAGAAAAATAAACCAGTGTTAATGTTTTGAAATTATTATCATTACCATGAATTTTGGTTTACCTTAGCATAACTTGCATATTATTATTATATATATATGTTGATTAAATCCAACAGTAAGATGTTAAAAGTGGGTTTCCTCAGACATTTTTAAAATGGAGTATCTTGCTTTACAGCTTCACTTCTAAAAGTACATTTTCTCCATGTCCTATTTCTGTATTGCTGTAAAGTAAAATGCAAAATATCATGGTAGCTGTCTGGAATTCCCTCTCATGCCAAACCAGAAGAATAACTAAGGTGGGCAAAGGGGGATGGGTAAAAAGTGCAAGCAACTGCACATCTTATGTTTTGTTTTCAACAGTATATTGTATTGCTTTGCACATATTTTAAAATGTTTTACACTGATTTTTCACTATGATAAAATAGAGACTTCCAACAAAGCTTTTCTTCAGCTTAAACACTTAAGGAAGACCATTACAATGAAATGTCAGTGGATAACACCAACAAAATGGCTTCTATTGATAATGACTGCTTTTACTGTGGTCAAAAATGCATATATTGTGTGAGTTTAGCTATAAGGAGGATTAACAGTCTTGAGAATTGTTTTCTTTTATTTGGTTGTTGTATGGGGTATGACATTAAATATATGGTATGAATAGATGTCTTAACCGTGTTCAGAAATGTATACAATCCTACAATATGCTGTAATATACATGACCAGTAAAGATACATGTTTTCATACATTCCCTTTCCTGAAGCATTTGAATTACTTAGTACATGGCATAAACTGTGCTGACCAGTTTTTATGCCAAGCTTTTGATATATCAGTAAATTACTTTTGACCCTCAGTCCTAACCAACATGCTTTCATATTTATTCTGAGAAGAAAGCTAGAACTAGTTTTCTAAGCACCCTGATTGCTGAGCATCACACATGAATATTTTTGAATGTGCAATATTTAAAAGATGCCTGAATATTTGGGAGACTCAGTATTAAAGAATAAAACACTTGAGGAATGGTAGACTTGCATAAGTGTAAACTACATTCTGGAGAAAAGAGTAAAGGAAAAATAAAAACAATGTATGGCAATCATTAGCATATTAAAATAGTGCAAATGTGAAAGGCACAAATTTAAAGAGCATATTCTGTCTGTTCTAATCTCCCTTATTATGTCTGCCATATGGGAATATGTGGGTATTCACTGTATGCCATTTGATTTTCACATTTATTTACTTTCAATATCAAATGTATTTTCTGTAGTTATTTTAAGTTAATCTGGTCCACCTAGAAAATTACTGCAGACTTCTCTGTTGCTAAAAAATTCAAAGCAAAATGGCATGTAAGCACAAGAGGAGTATAAGTGATACTTACCTGTTACCTACAACTTACTTTATGGCATTTCTAGCTCTAACAGAAAAAACATTTGGTTGAAAATGACACTCTGTATACGCATCAATGTACCCTGCAAGCCAACTAGTATAAAAAGATGCTTGTTTTATTTCTTTATAATTACTTTACCATCTTCTGCCTCAGTTACTACTGTCTATACTTTGAATGTTTTCAATTATGTTTCTTTTGAATAAGGCTAGGGTTATGGCTGAAACATTTATAGGACTACTCAATTTATCCAGTAATAAAATAAATACATTCTATAAGGCTAGCCTTGCAACTCAAATGTGACCCACCAATTTGATTTATATAGGGGGTGATTTACTAGCTGCCTGTGTCAATCAGAAACATAGGAACCAAATGAGGGGTGAATGTCTGATTGCCCATCCATTGGTCCCAAGTTGTGCTTAAAAAAGGATAGTGAGAAACTTAGCTTCACATGGATAGGGAGCCTGTTCTAGAGAATGGCAATTCTCTGAGAAACACCTCTCTCTCTCTCTAATATGTTTTATTTATGTCACAAGCAAACATTAGGTCTTTTAATCTAGTAGTCCTGATACTGTTTGTTTTGCAGATGTGCAAAGGGTTCATCAAAACAGGGTCCAGGGATGCCTTATATGCCAGGCAAAGATCACCTCTCAGAAATCAGTATGATACCGAGTAAAGAGACAAGGCTTTGATGTGGTCAGCATAGAACACTGGCTTTACTCCATACATTCTTTTTCTAAGGAACCTTTGCAGACATTCCAGTTGCTGCATATATCTGGTTAGGTACATACCGAAGAGGGCATTATACTATTTTTTTTTACTTTCTCCAAATCTTTTGACTTTCTAATACCATGACAGGAATGGACCCCATTCCTATGTCAAAGTACGATTAAAGTTCATGAAATTAGTATTGTTTCACTCTTTGATGTCAGCCAAAAGTGCTCTTCGTAGCACCCACAGTGTGCCCAGTAATGGCTTCTTTTGCAATTCATACAGAGTTACATGTATTGGTAACATAACTAAGAATGACTGTAGACTCGTTTTTATAAGACCAGTTGCTCCTACTACTATTGGAAATAAATGGGTATCTTTCTTCCATGATAACCTCTCTGGACCTAGACACCATTCACTTGCTTATAAGTTGAGCAATATAGAAGGATCTTCCTACCACCCTGGACACATATTGGTCAAAGACTAGGTTACTGTCTATATAAGTTCCCAGACCCCTTACTAATGAATCAACTTTTAGAGGTGTTTTACTGATGATGTAGTCACCTAGGGTACCTGATTTCCCAAAAGGTACTATAATGCATGTCTTGGTATTGAGTTTTAAGCCATGGCTTTGGCACCAAGCGTCTGTCTGCATTAAACTGAAGGATGTTCTCAGCTTAGGAGGATTCAATGACTGTTGTCAGTTTGCAATCATCTGTGGACTTGGTCAGCCAGAGTCCTTTGACATTGGCTTTGACATCCAAGATGTAGATATCAAACAGGAGTGGGCCTAGCTCATTGTCCTGGGGCCTCTACTGGTGACCGGCCTCTTCATGGAGGTGGCCTTACTGATTATAACCTCCTGGGTGCAATCTATGAGCCAGCTAGCTGTCCAGCATGTTATATAGGGGTTTATATCTAGCTCTGTAAGTTTATTGACAATGCCCAAGTGGGGTATTGTATTAAGTGGTTTAGCTAGATCTAGGTATGGAGTATGAACCATTTTCCCCTCATCCATTTGCTTAGTGACCTTTGCAAAGAAGTCCACCAGATTCATTAAGCATGACCTTCCTTTGACAAAGCCAAACTGGAATGGATCCAGTGTCTGGAGGTCTCCTATGTCCTTGTTGATAATTTCCATGATAATTCTTTCCATGGTTTTGCAAATAAGACTAGTCAGACTAATGGGACTGTAGTTTGCAGGATCTGTTGAAGCTCCTTCCTTATGAAGAAGGATGACCATCACAGTCCTCCACTCACATGGCACAAAGTCTGTTTTAAAACTATAGTTAAATAATGACTCAAGGAGTCCTGATCAGTCATATTTTACACTGTTCTGGAGGCATCCTGGGATGTTTTTGGGGTCCACTGAGGCTATGTTTTTGGCTTTAGTGAGGGCATCCAGTACACGCTCCCTACTTAGAGTTGGAGGGGTTATTTATAAGGGGCTTTTGGGGGGGATAGTTGGGGTGAGAGGGAGGTAAAGTTGGAACTGAATCTGCCTGTTAACAGGTTTGCTATATCACCAGGCTCAGTAAATGTGGCACCATCAACCACTAGTTTACTACACTGTTCTGTGCTGTCTTTGAGGTTTCTCACATAGCTGAAGAAGACCTTGTGGTTATCTTTCACCTGAGAGGCTACCTTAACCTCAAGGTTGGCTTTCTTTAACCTAATTAACCCTCTTAGTTGCTTGTTTACTTTGAGGAGAGAGTTTTTATCTTTATGGGAATTACCCTTCCTGACATAATTTTTTACCTTTTATTGTATATCCTGTTTAATTTGGGATGCCACCAGGACAGTTTGTTTCTGGAGCTAATCCTGGGCTTGCTTCTGGTAGATACAGTAGCCTATATACAGCCATTGACATGGTTGTACAGAGTTTCTGAGAGCAATTAAGCATAGGCTACTGTGTTCTAGGGGTTTGTAGTGACTGAATGTTGACAAACCATCACTTAATAATAGGTAATTTGCCTTAGAATAGTTCCTAACTGTTACTGGTTTTAATGGGATTATGGAGATGATTTTGATTTCAAAGAAGACTGGTTTATGGTCGGACCATACCATGTTGGACAAGACACTGGGGCGGGGGAGGGGTGCAGTGTTCTTCCATATTTATGATCACAAAGTCCAGTATATTGGAACTTCTAGTGGATGTATTCATTATTTGGTCAAGAGTGTTTTTTATTTATGAAGTCCAAGAATCTCTGCACCTGTAAATTTGAGGTCATGTAAGATTTCCTGTCTAAAGAGGGGCAGTTAAAGTTTCCCATGAGTAGGGTGTTAGGTTGGAAGGTAAGTGTCTCCAGAAGGTCCAAGTATGCATTGTGAGTTTCATGGAGGGTGACCTATAGCTGGCTATGATGTGGTATGGGATTTTGTCTATGGTGATTTGCACATGGGGGCACTCCAGCATGTCACCCTGTCTGACCACCCTAGAGGTATGCTTTTTACTGGTGTATATTGAGACACCTCCACCTTTAGCTCTTGTCTGTGCAGCTACTGGTCTAAAAGTGTGAAAGGCACTGAAACCTTGCACTGCCTAGGTACTCTCTGCCACTTTAAACCATATCTCAAGAACTGCACAGATATTTATATTCTCAGGTGTGTGAGGAAATTTGCATGGAGTGAGCAGTAACACTGTGAGGTTCAGCTGACTAGACTTTGCTATGTCAATAGGGTTGTCAATTTGGTATTGCCTAAAAATGGCACTATGGGGTTGGATAAAGTTTTAGTCATTATTTGAAATCCTAGAGTGGAAAAGTGCAGATGATCCTTGACAATGCAACATGATCTGTTAACCATATCCTCCCAAGTTGACAGATACTGGATTCCCTTAGAATGACACCAGAAAGACAGCCAGGTGTTGAAATCAATAATTGTTTTGCTCATATAGTGGCATCATCCTCGGTGATGGTAATATGCTGTTCAATACAAGGCTCATACCAGCCTGAGACACATGATCTGAGAGCTCCATAATATCTCCCTTCATATAGTCCAGGGATGTACATCTCAGGTTATTTACACCTATGTTGTGGACTATGATGGAATCATACTGGTACCTGTGGCATAATGACTTGATTGCATGCATGATTTGGTGGATCCTGGCTCCAGATAAGCACCTAGCAGTTATCTTCTCCTTGTTCAGCCCAGTTAGAAGGGCATCAGTATATCTTACAATGGAGTCTCCTGAGATGTGAGTCCTGGTAAGAGTGTTTGCTTGCATTAGGGGCTTAGTATCTGGGGCTTCACTTAGACTGACAGTATCTGTGGTGTCAGGTGTTTTTTTCTAAGTGCCTTTCAGTTTGTTGAGGTATACCACGGACAACTGCAGTCTAGGTGACCTTTGTAGGATGATCTCTTTCTCCCTTTTCCTGTAAATAGACAGCCTGGCAATGTTTTGGTATATCAGCAAATAGAGAGTCACACGTTATCAGCTGTGCAAGGAGACACTTTGTGTGGGACTAGGATACTCAAATGTTATTTCCTTTGTGTTCATTCACATTCCTGGAAAATCAGATTTTCAGAACATAGACTGGATCAGAATCTCATTTCTTTTTGTGAGTGGCTGCTGCCTCATCTACAATGCATTAAATACCTTTCAGCAACTGTGGGAGAGGGGTCCCTTGTTCTGGACCTCTTTATAACCCTAACTAATACCAAATGTAAAAGATGCTGTTCTCTTATTCTGTTGAAAACAGCGATCTTTCAGTATACATTTGTGATCCTGTGTCTGAAGGGGTTCCAGTATGCCTTACCCCATCATGATATTACTAAAAGTGCTGTAACAGCTGCAAGAATGATAAGGCAGAGTTGAATCTGTTTATTCCGTTTTGGACAATCAGATGGGTTTTCACTGCCCTTCTTCTTGTCATTCCCTCAGGCCATCTTTACCCATTATTTCACATGTTGAAGCTTATAGCCTTGTTAACTCATTCCAGTAATCCTCAAAGCTTGTGATCTGTCTGACAGTGGAGCCCAGACTTTCAAAGTACCCCAGAAATGGGCCACCCTGGAAACTTACAGTGACAAATGGAAACAGTTCTCCACATAGATGGCTGATGAGGGGTTTCTTGCAGTGGAGGGTCTTACCCTACTGGTCTTAGGCTGTTTGCCTTAGCTTGTCAGTGTTGGTATGAGAGTGTTACAGTCAAGGTTCACTTGCTCATCATTTCTAATTTTCACAATATGATAGACAGGCAGTTTTTTTTTTTCTGTTAGACAATGAAACAATCCTTAGGGGTACTTTCCTTCTTAGGCTTCTTGATAGGGATTCTAAGCTGCCTTGGAATCTTAATTTCTTCACAGAGAACTTAGCCTTCCTTCGTTTGAACCAGTAACAACCATTTTTTGTTGGTGGTTGTAAGCAAAAAGAGTTTCAGAACTGCCCAGTCTTGTCTATGAATATGATCCACAACAAAGATATTGTTTGTCTTCATATTAATCATTGCAAAGGTAAATACAACATGTAGCATAAACCTTTAGACTCACCTTCTATTTCGCCATATACTGTATTCAAATCATGAGCATCTATACTCTGTACCTAGATGTATATAGACAGCTCAGGCTGCACTCTGCATCTCAATGTGCAGACAGGTAAGACTGTATGCTGTATGCAGATGTACACAGACAGCTCAGGCTGCACTCTGCATCACAATGTGCAGACAGGTAAGACTGTATGCTGTATGCAGATGTACACAGACAGCTCAGGATGCACTCTGCATCACAATGTGCAGACAGGTAAGACTGTATGCTGTATGTAGATGTGCACAGACAGTTAAGGCCGTACCCTATATTAATGTAGACTCAGACAGTTAAGGCTGTACCCCATTTTTATAAGTATGCTGGTAGTTAAGGTTGTATCCCATAGTTATATGTACACAGACAGATAAGGCTGTGCCTCATATTTAAATGGACACAGACAGTTAAGGCTGTACCCCATATTAATGTAGAATCAGACAGTTATGGCTGTACCCTTTTTTATATGTACACCAGCAGTTAGGGCTTTACCCCATATTTATATGCATGTGGACAGTTAAGGTTGTACCCCATATTTATATCTACACAGACAGTTAAGATTATATCTCATAGTTATATGTACACAGACAGATAAGGCTGTACCTCATATTTAAATGTACATAGACAGTTAAGGCTGTACTCCATATTTATATGTACACAAACAGTTATGGTTGTATCCCATAGTTATAGGCATACAGACAGTTAAGGCTGTACCCCATATTAGTATTTACACAGACAGTTAAGGTTGCACCCCATATTTATATGTACACAGACAGTTAAGCTTGTATCCCATAGTTATATGTACACAGACAGATAAGGCTGTACCCCATATTTATATGTACACAGACAGTTATGGTTGTATCCTATATTTATATGTACACAGACAATTAAGGTTGTATCCTATAGTTACATGTACACAGACAGATAAGGCTGTACCTCATATTTATATATACACAGACAGTTAAGGCTATAGTCCACATTTATATGTACACAGACAGTTAAGCCTTTACCCCATATGTACATGTACACAGACAGTTAAGGTTGTATCCCATAGTTACATGCACACAGACAGTTAAGGCTGTACCCCATATTTACATATACACAGACAGTTAAGGCTTTATCACACTAGAAGAGCCGCTTATGTTAGAATAGATGACCATCACTTTGTTTCCTTTGGTAAAGGCAAGAAAGACAGAGAAGTGACTTAGAAATGCATATAACACTTTTTGCTATGAATTTTGATTGTCAATTTCTCCCAAAATTGGCATACTGCCTACCCCTTTTCAGCTTACATTTGTCTTTCAACACAAAATTCAAATCACTTAAAATAAAATGTTTAGATTTGTACTCCTTGCAGGTTCCTGCCCACACCATTTTAACCTCATTCATGCCATTAAATGGTTCTGTTTAGGTGACAGGGCATCACTCCTACTTAGTTCCATACTATTTAAAATTACTAACTTAGGATACTACCTGCCCCTCTTGAGAACCAAATTATTGTTTAAAGACTTACTCCTTAAAGGGAAGTCAAGAAAATAATACTACCCTTATCAGGCCAAGACTCATTAGTAATAGGAGAAAACGCATTGTCATGTGCAGTCCAGCCACTTGGAACCATTTATCCCCTGAAATCAGGACACTAACCACATTCAAAGACTTTACAAAAACACTGTCAAAGCATATAGGTTCATAGGTTCATACTAGGCTATCTGCCCGAGGGCATTTACAAGCCTAGCCCATAGTTTTGTGGCTTATGCCACCCCTTTAGTATGGGGAACTATACCCATTATTTTGCTGTGCCTCTGTTGAGCAGTGACACTGAGGTAATCCCTGGGGTATATCTGCGATCTCCCATCCATTGGTCAAGATTTCTCTTGAACAAGGCCAGCGAGGCCATGTGCAAACGCTTTAGAAGCAATGGCTAATATTGACAGAACTCTTTCTTTACAGGTATTAATATTGTCTTCATTAATTAATTAAAGATAATCCAAAAATGGAGTACATAGTATTAATAGTATACTACTATGCTTGCATATTTTAATCCATTAAGTTATTGTACTTGGGTGATTTATTGTTCACTGTATATCACTGAGTGTTATCATTACTTCTAACTACACTGTCTATCATTGATTATACCTTTAATGGTTTTGTTTATTGCTTTTTGAGGCCAGGTCTTGGCTGAAGAGGAAGCATTTATCAGTCCTCTTACTTGGTTAACAAATAGTAAATAAATAAAAAACACAGCAAAACCTTACCATACTGACATCAATGCATTTTTCTGCTTACACTTGCAATACTCTTTGTTTTACAAATATTCCCATGGATGAGATCTGTGTGATTATATACTGGTCTACCCTCCATTAGCTCAGCAAGCATTACAAAGATAAATTGCATATCTGGATACTGAGTTTCTTTCAGATCTGTGGTTCCGAAGTTCACTGTCATGTAAGGTCATCCATCCAATTTTGAAATAAAACTTAGCAGTTACACATCTGAAGTACTCACCATAATTTTCATGTCTGAAATGCAAATTCTAGTGTTTCAACACATTCAGCTCTGTTTTCCCTGCAGCTGATTTCATGTCATGCAGTCCTTGCTTAATGGCCTTTGATGTTCGTATCGACTTTCTATGAGGGGCATGCCTGGAAAGAGTTACAGGGAAGCTTCCTGCTTCATATGGTGGAGGAGCCTTGAAAAGCCAAGGAATGAAGACTCAATCACCTGAAGAAAAAGATGTTGACCAATCCATGCATGGGAAGAAAGAAATTCTGGACTTTCCTGCAACCAGAGTTTAAATCTCAGAAATGCTGTTAATGGTTAGTGCTACCACAACTGTTGTGTCTTCATAATGAGAAAGTTCCAATTGCAGTACAATATGCATTAAATATGAAAAGTCAGGAGGAGATAAAATACCTGGAGTAAGGGGCATCTGTTCACTCATGTGACCAGTGTTCAATTTCAGGAAGCAAATTATGCAGGAAAGTTTAAGAGTAAACCATCAAAAACTGTGCATGGTATAGGGAAGTGTATTCAGAATGGATTCTCTCACATCTCATGAAGGTCAAGTTCCCTACAGCTTCATTCAGATGGAAACATAGTGGTAAAGCTTCACTTCAAGAAAATACATTCTAAGAACATTTTTTCCCTTTTTCCCAGGAGGCAAGCCCAATTGTACTGCCATGTTGGGGAGCTCATGTTGATTGTAGAATTAAGGAGAAAATATAAGAGCCCTTAAAAACTGAATCATTGCCAGCATGTAAACAGAAAGTTTAACAGTAGCGATTTCCTCTGGGGAAATGTGACAAAACAATTCAGTCTTGAAGTACTGAAATTATCAAGCTGAAACCTCATCTACTTTATACCTGGTCATTAGTGGGGCAGCCATTCAGATTGAGATGAGGTGGCCGATGTTGAATCCACAAATGAGACAAAGGGTGGGAGCACTTATTACAAGAGATCATTTCTCCATCATACTTTCATAGTAGAATCACTGTCTGAAAATAAAAAAATATATATATGCTTTTACAACTTTTATTTTTCAGTCAGCTGGACAAATTATGCATTTTCTTGCTGATTGTTGTAAGAAGGATTTCTCCTTCTCCCTCCCACAGGCATACCTCTCAACCTCTTAGCACAAGAAATGTGGACAAATCCAAAAAAATAGGGGGACAAAGGCCCAAAATCAGGAATAATTTTAAATATTTCTCTTATAAATTAAGAAAGTTGCTAGACTAATAGGTTTTGTGTTAGTATGCATTTTCTGAAAGATTTGAAGTCTAAAACTCAAATATATGTAATTATTTAGTGACTTCAATCCTCAAAAATCTGTCAGAAAACCACAGATTTTATGAGGAGCAGATCAAAAATATGAGGCAAAAATTTTTACAATCTGTGAAATTCTGGACAGATGAGAGGTATGCCACCAAGTGACCACCTAAGTTGATTACATTAACAGTATTGGTGTAAACATTAAATGCATTTCGTGAGGAATGTGGAAGGTTCTGCCCCTCAAAAGAAGAAAAAAAAGTTTAGCTTTTGTTATGAAATGAACAAACCAAGCTACTGGTAGACTCCTTATTAAAATGTCAACACTCAAAATGTCGAGTGCCAACAAGCTAAAGAAAAAAAGGCAGAAAACACAGGAGAAGAGCGAATCTCGAAAATGCTCTTTTCCTTTAAATTTCTTCTTACATGGGGTCAAACCCCCTCCCCTGCATCCATCGTAGGGGGTGCAAGCATCCCACACCCCCCAAACTGATATATATATATATATATATATATATATATATATATATATATATATATATCAATTCCAAGAACACCACACCTAAGAGAAAAGGGAATATTCCGAGAAATGGCATCTTGGACTTAGTATATGTAAGTCCAATCTTTTAACCATTCAGTATCCACATTTCCAGACTTGCTCTAGTACTCCAGTAGGTCCGACATTTCAAATAGTTACCCTCTTTGGGCCCAATCCTGAATATGGGTGTATTTAGGTGATGGCCTCTCCTACTTGTTGGTCATAGTAAGATAAACATTTATTTACATTACACCCTTTCTCCTCTGGCTCTGCTGGATGCTCTGCTCAAAGAAATAAAACAATGGGTTACTTGCTCTACTTTGATTACATTAAGAGACCTTACGCTAATTGAATTTGATAAAAAAGAATCTTAGCATCCCAATAATACTACAGCACAGGAATTTGTTTACAACTTGGAAATGCTATTACATGTGTGATTCCCCCCCCCCTTTTTTATTTTTCTGCTTGGCTTTGGACTGTTCTCTTGCCAACTCCCTTAACAGATGAGCATCTCCCAAGGTATTTTCTAACTACTCCACCTCTTCTGTGTAGATCTTCAAGCAATCCAAGACCATCCTACTGTAGTTAGGTCTGCATTAAGGATTTCATGGACCTGGAGCTGTAAGTTTGGATGGGCCTAGTCCAGATAATATGTAAAGAAAAGTATTGGTTGTGATGATTTGTTGTTATTGTTAGCCATGTTGCCTACAGTTCACTTTATGGAAGTCAGGAGAGGAAAAATGATCCCCGTGCCAATGCAATATTGGTGGGGGATAGAAGACTGTGATATTCCAGTATAGTGGATTTATCCTTCTAATGCCAGGTACATGGAAGCATGAGCATCTGAGAGACAAGGACTTCAAAAGGTTAGGCTAAAAAAATATGTACTGCACAGCAAGTCATTACAGTTACCCCCAATTGTGTCTGCTATATGGAAATAAATGGTGATTGCATAATGAGGAGAAAGACACAGAAATAAAAAAAACACAGCTATTTTAAATAAGGTCAAGCTCAGTGGAGCTGTAAATATGAATAGTAAAATTTACACAATACACACACACACACACACACACACACACACACACACACACATGCACACAGGCATACACAAACATAAATAACACACACTATTGTTCATATTGTATCTGCCTTGTGTTTCATCTGTATTGTATTTTTGCTCTGTAAATATTGTTTCATCTGTATTGTAGTTTTTACTCTGTAAATATGTTTTTCTTGGTATTTTTCTTGTATTTACTGTACTACTTTTAGTATTTTGTAATTTTTGGAGCTTTTCTCCCTGGGTCTCTGCTGAAAACAGGTTTCTTGCCCAGTTAGACACTACACAGTAATCAAAAGTAAATAAATAAGTAAATATAAATAAATATTGTACATCTTTCATTGACAGTTAATATCACTTTTGCAATATAATATGAAAACATGAATATCATGGATATATATAAAATCAACCTACCTGGCATCTTGTCTTTATACTACTGTGGTGCATACAAGAAAACACAAGAGTAAAAGAATATAGGACAGAAATGTCAACATGCCTTCAGTCTTTGTGAAGCCCATATACATACAGAAAACCTTCCATCTATGGGTAAAAATATCTCTGTTAATTTCTGAGTTGGTTTAATAATGTTCATATGGTATGGTACTACCATACTCTAAAAAAATAAATGGATTCTGAGGGTACTCTTAAATTCCATCATCCCAGAACATATGCAAATTCTTCTTCTTGTCTCTCACATTCCTATCCCCTCCTCTCTTACTCCTCACACACTTGTTATGCAGCATCCCTGACCATCTCTGTGGTGGACACATATGTCTGTAATGATAATTACAAACACCAGAGGTTTTTGAGAGAAAAACTTTGACTGGACCATGTTGCCATGGACAAAAACCATAGAACTAGCTATATTGTGAGAACTATAAAAGTAGTCCTTTAATGGCAGTGTTGTTTCAGTGAAAAAATCTATACTTATGCACAACACTGGAAATAAAGTCCCATAGAGTACTCATATCTTTATCTGAGAGAGAAAAGCATACAATCATTAATCAGAAGCCAATATAAACATTAGAAAAATATTAGTGAAATATTTCCTCTTTATGTCCACACATGAAATAAGCTATTCTGTCAAAAAATGCTATTCACAACAAAAGCTGAATAATAAGCTTTCCTGAAAGCAGCATTCTGGCGTAACAATCATTTGTTATTAACATCTGGCAGGCACTGTCACAAAAGATCTCTGTTACTGTACCGAGACTACAAAGGACAGATACAGATAATCTGGGGAAAAAGCACCACACTGAGTCACATCTTAGAAATCTGGCAGCAGCACCGACCAGTTCAGTCTTGAAGAATATACAGCAAACCGTTCCTTCTATACTGAGTTATAGATGATGAATATGCCTTTACTGCAGACTGCGGTGTATGTTCTATGGCACATTTTATCATGTTGGTACTCCACTTCACATCCTAACGCCATCACAAGTCTACTCCTATCAGCAGTTACTCTAGTCCGATTCAAAGCTAGTGTATACTGATGTCATTAAAGAGCTTCTTCCTTTTAAGCATTTGACTATCAAGTACTACATGATGGAAATTAGAATATAACTGTGCTATTGCCAATTACAATCAAAATGAAGATTTTACAAAAAAACAACTCCGATACAAGTCAGAATCTTCCGAGCTGGTACTCTTTTGAACTCGCAAGACCTAATACTAAAATCAAAAGGGCTTGTTAGTTAAAATGTTAATACTTTGCGTTCACTGCAACTAAAATCGCACACCAGTGTTATAGTCACGCAAGAAAATCTCAAGACTTTTCAAAATGGTGGGTTTTGCTCTTCTAATCACTGAAACTATTCTATATGTAATTTGTATTGTCTGCCCATCTAATCTCTGTAAATGATATATTTGCTATTTGTAATATGCAACATGTTATGGTGATTTGTTATTCCATGGAGCTTTTCTCCCCGGGCCTCCCCTGAAAATGGGCATGCATCCAGTAGGACTATCCCAGTCAACAAATGTAAAATAAAATAAAAAATTGTAATATTCATAGCCTATGAAGCACAATGCATCTAGGGAAGTGTAGTCTGCTCCATTCTCACTACAGTCTCTGAGGATTGGAACAAAACTCACTTCCAACATCATCATCATCGACCCCTTTTTTCAATTTCTCTGTGGTGTTGGGAAGTTATTTCAGTTACACAAAATAGTAGATAATCCACAGAAAGAACAACCAGCAGAATGTGAGCAAGCCAAAGGACACCAAGTTTATTGAAGTTAAGCACTTTCTTCTCTATTACAGAGACTTCCTCTGAACAATATTGCACAGGAACTCAGCCAAATATATACCCACCCCTCAATTAACCAATCAAAATTGCGCCAACATTTTTTAAAAGCAATATGTACACATCTAATTACACCAATAAGTATATTACATATGACAAATAACAAAACTAAATAAATGTTACCATAAAATATAATGTATTAATAAATTGTTAAAATGCATGTTAACTTGGCTAACCTAAAATTTGATCAAGTTTTAAAACACTAGCAATGCTTATAGTTTCAGTTTTAAAACTTGATCGAATTTTAGGTTAACCAAGTTAACATGTATTTTATTTAATAATTTATTAATACATTATATTTTATGCTAACATTTATTTAGTTTTGTTATCTGTCTCTGTAATACAGAGGAAAGTGCTTAACTTCAATAAACTTGGTGTCCTTTGGAGTTATTTTAATTATCAAGACCACTTTCAGTTCAGTGCCAGTCTCCTTCCTTCTTCAACAGTCATGCCTGACCATCCCATGTCTTCACTCACACAATCCATCCACCTATTGGCTGGGCATACACATGTACTCTTGCCTTCTTCCTACTTCTCCCAAATCTTTTCCAAACTGTCTTCTGCTTTCCTGCACATGTGACCAAACCACTGTAATCTGTGCTCCTTGACCTTCTCTACAACCGTGGCTACTTTGGCTTCTGCTCTAATGTAGTTATTTCTTCATTTGTCACAAAATGTGCAGTTTGCTATCCATCTTAGACATATTATCCCCATAATGTCACGCTTCCTAAGCTGATCTGGCTTAACTTTTCTTTACTATAGAGAAGCGATGGTTGCTAGACTGTTTTATACACCTTACTTTTCAGCTTCTTTGGAACTTTTTAGCTTCTTTGGAATTTTTCTGTCATGCAGTACTTCTGACACTCTGTATCTCTTGGTGTAAGCACCACTCATTCTAGCTTTGACTTTCTCATTCAAACTTTCGTTCCCTTCTTCATCACACCTTCCAGATACTCAAAGCATTTAACCTGTTCCACAAGTTTCCCTCCATTTTTAACTTTTTCTGATTTTCTTCATTTGTTGTCATGACCACTGCCTTGTTTGCACATGGGTTCATCCCAAGTGCCTTTTATTTGGGATTACAGTCCCACACCACTTGCTGAAGTTCTTGTTCAGTGTCTGCTTGAAATGCTACCACATCTGTGTGTAGCAGCTTTGTTGATCTGTTGCCTCTGACCAGTTAAGTAATGTAGTCCATGGCCAGAATGAATGAAATGGGCTCAGAGGTGAACCCTGATGCAAATCCACTCCCACTGGGGACCCCTCGGAAATTCAGAACACTGGTTGTACTTGCATCATTAGGTACTTACACATAGCTTATATTAATTCTACCAGTGTTTCCTGGATTTCAAACACTTGCGGGATTGCCCAAATCTGCTTTTTTGGGACCTTTTCATATACTTTCTGTGAGTCTAGGAATGCCCAGTTAGACTCCTTCCTCATCTCCAACTTCTCCACTATCTGCCTGACTGCAGACATCAAGTCAGTTGTACTGCATCTTGATTCAAATCCAAACTGCTTACTTCCCAAATTACTTTTTACTGCTATGAATATTCTTTTATTAATCACCCTCAAAAATGAATTGTGATTTCTCAAATGATCAGAAAAACCTATCATGGGCTTCTTAAGGAGTAGTGCAGTACCTGTGGGCCACTGATTGCTAACTTCACTAAGTTTATAGTACTGAAAAAGCAAAAGTAATTTTGGCAGGCATTGAAACCAAATCAAAGTAAGATGAGGATTAAGCAACAGGCCTGTTTTAAAATATAAGTTTGGAACTGTGACTCCATCAGCATCCATCTTAATCCAGCCCCAACTGTGGTATGTTAATGGTCTTAGACTCTCCTGAAAAACTTAAATTAACTAGAGATAGCTGATAGAGGCAGACTTAGATGGATATTCTCCACAGAATGCCTTACTGATACTGTTGAGTGGCTTCAATCTATCCAGGAGGTCATTCAAGATCTAGTTGTCCATAAAACAACTAAGACATTAGGAAGTAGTCACTGCTTCTTGCTGGTCAAAGAATGAAATCTGCCTTTAAACTCAAGAATTTACTTTGCAAACTGTGACATGCTACTGATCCCCACCCTTCATGATGCCCAATTCAAATAAAAATAGCCAAGTCTATTTACTTCAAAAGGTAGGCACACTGTATCCTTTAGCTGTTGTAGGGGTTTCTGGCCTGAAATGAAGAAAGCCTTTGGTAGACACACCACATGTAATCTGAATCATCAACTTTTTAGATTCTTACTCTCATCCACCTTTATAATTTCTAGTTAAACTCTATGCAAGGCTCCATCTCTTTCCTTAATCCTACCTGTCTGACCCTTCCCAGTACTGTCTGTTCCCAACATAGAGCAGCCGCTCTCCAGTGTTAGACTGGATGTTGTTACAGAAAAGATGAGAAGGAACTTCTTCTCAAGGTTGGGTGCTTTATTTATTTATTTATTTATTTACATTCTGTTTCCCTTAAATAAGATGCTTCTCCATACATTTCCACATACTTGTTCAACCACAGACTTAACTGTTGTCTTTTTACTGGTTGTTTTACTACTCTTAACCCCCAACCCTATAAACATTACATTTTTAACCCTTTGCTGATGTCAGCAATAACAGAAATGCAAGGTCTCTATGCTGCTTTTTTTTTTGCTAGGTTATTTTTGAGGAATGTTTATAAGAAATTGGTAGTAATTTCTAAATAACTGTGGTAACATTGCCTCAATACTGCATGGCTTAAGGAAGGGTCATAGCAAGTGAACAGCCCTCCTAGCAGTTACAGGCACTGTTGACATTAGTATGAGTGCTGAAGTATTAATTGTTTCTCCTTTTCTTGATCTCAGAAGAGCATCTGATATAGTCAGTCATTCTGCCCTGATAGAAGTGCTCAGTGAAAATGGATTGACAATGGACTCTTCAACTGTTGAGGCACTACCTTAGTGAGAGGCTGCCAGGGTGTACTTTAGGGAGACCTAGTCTACCTTCAGAGACATCAGTATATATGATCCACAAGAGTCCGTCCTTTCATGGATATTCTTCTAGCTGTTCTTTAATACTTGGTATAGAGACTTTTTTGTTATTTTTCCCCTAGGACCTCATATCATTTGTATTGGCTCACCTCCCTGTGCTCCACATCCACTCTGGGTCTGCCAGCATTCCTGCTACCCCCTCCAGACTTACTCTAGTATTGTTGGGATCCTGAGGCCACCCTGGGGGTTTGACTACTCTGTGCTTCTGTCTGTCTTTGTTTGTTTGTTTTTTTTTTTTTTTTTTTTAGTTTATGCCAAACTTACTACCCTTCCCTTACCCCCACACTTGTTGATTGCATGTGAGGGCAACTCCCCTGATGTTCTTCATGTTTCACTGTTGCAGTCATTACATTTGGGTAATCCTGCTGGCAGGTTGCCCTCAGTCGGCCTGAATTCCAAAGTCCTGGGTCCTGCATCAGCTGCTGTCGCCCCTTCCCTGACGTCACATCGTCAGGGGTATAAAAGATGCGGCCGACGCCATTTTCTTTAGTCTTTCTTGCCGTGCGGTGCCCGAAGCAGAAGCAGTTCGCAAGTGCCGGTCGGCCGATTCCTGAGATTTTCGTGTTCGAGTTTCAGATCCAAAGTCTTCTATAAAGCTAAGTATCCTGTTGGGGAAACTTTTTTCTTGCTCCAGTCCGATGTCAGAAAAGTTAATAATTGTATTTCTTGTGGGAAGCAAATACCTCATAAGGACTTTCATTCTTACTGTATTCCTTGCCTATGCCCTGATCATAACGTTTCAGGCTGTCGGTTTTGTGCTAGATTTAACCAACGCACTATTAAGCTTCAGTATGACTTTGCATTAAACTATTTTGGGCGCAGGTTTAATTACCCAGAAATGTCATCGGAGAGCCAACCAACTACCGGAGTTCACAAAAAATGCAAAGAAAACGAAAAAGATAGACAACTGAGGCCCAAAACCGATGACGAAGCTTCTCCTAAGCCAGTTGCCGGTTCGCCAGTTCTCAGTGAGGTGCTTTCGCAGCCCCTGATGCCCGCTACTTTAGAGTCGCAGGCCGCTACCGACTCCCATGTGGAGTCTGCTATGCCACTGGAAACTCAAGGTATTGTAGCCTCAGACACTATTCCTTCAGATGGGTCTGGAGACGCTGAGCAGGCACTGGCTTCTGAACGTGTATTCAGACCTAAACATTTATACATTAAACCAACTTCAAAGGCAAAGACTAAAGCACCTTCAAAGACAAAGAAGCAAACTCAAGAGCCATGTGGACAGGCCTCCATGCCCAAAAAGCAGATGCTCAAAATGGCCGAAGACTTGATTACCTTGATCAGGGGTTCCCATCCCCCTCTTGAAAAAAGGCCTACGCAAGAGACTGACTATGAATCTTCAGATCAGGTTTCCATTTCTTCTGATTCCTCTTCTGATCAGGAATATTCTCTTCCCCCCATGAGGATTCTGATGCTGAAGAATCTATACCTTCAGCTTCTCCTCCTGAGGGCTATTCTTTTGGGGAAACCTTACATACCATGAGGGAGCATTTCCACTGGGAGAGCCAAGATTTTTCAGAATCTAAAAAGCGGCTCAGGGATTTCCTTTTACAACCTCAACACAAGCCCCTAGCCATCCCACCTGTGTTAGACATTGTAGATGATGTGTTTTCGGAGTCTAGTCTTACACCTGACTCCTTACCTCCAGCTCCGGTTAAGCCAGACAGATATTACAGGGTTCCTGACTCTCATAAATTCCTTTTTAAAAACCCTGCTGCAGACCCAGAAACTATTTCTCAGGGTCCCAAAGGAGTTAAGGCTTCCACTGCAAAAAACCCTACCCCCTCCGACAGAGATTCTAGGGCACTGGATAGATGGGGAAAAAAAAGTTTACACATCTGTTACCTTGGCTATAAGGGCCTTAAACTGTCAGTTTCATATGCTCAAATATCAACAACATGTCATGGCATTGCTTAAACATAAAATGTTGTTAAACACTGAATGTGCAGAAAACAAGGAAATGCAGGATATATTGCATGCAGCTGAACAAGTTGGAAAGCATACTTTGCAATGTGGTTTTGATTCTTTAGAGGCCTCCTGCAGGGCCGCAGTTACAGGTTCTGTTATTAGGAGGCATGCTTGGTTAAAGGAACAAAATTTGCCTGATCATATTAAAGTTAAATTATTAAATGCTCCTTTACAGCATGATACTTTGTTTGGTGTTAAGTCAGGAGAGGTGTTAAAGAAAATGGGGGACAAAGCTAAATCTATGCAAATGGTCAAAGATTTTTTACAAGTACAGCCACCTAGGTTTAGCAGACACTGGCCAACAAAGAATTGGTCCTTTCCTGTGTCAGACAGACCTCAAAGGGGCAGAACCAGACGCCCTAGAGGCAGATCCCAGGCGCAAGGTTCATTCCGCTCAAAACAATGGGGAGCTTCTACCTCCAAAGTTGGAGAAAACAAGTCACAACCATTCAGGAAACAGTCACAATGGCTTCCCTCTGCTTGCACCAAGCACTTATCTTCTGGCAGCAACTTTAGGGGGAAAATTAACACTTTTTTCTCAAAATTGGCACATTATAACCCAGGACAAGTGGGTCTTAAATATCGTGTCACAAGGCTACAAGTTCCATTTCCATACCCTGCCAAAGGCAAACGGATGGCCAGATCTGCCAAAAAATCAATGGGCAAAGTCACAAAACCAAGTCTCATCCCTCATGGACATGGGGGCCATTCAACTAGTACCAGAGCAAGAGCAGGGACAAGGATTTTACTCAAGACTGTTCTTGGTACCCAGAAAGGACAAGGCCTGGAGGCCAGTACTGGACCTATCTATTTTGAACACATTCCTGGACATACCAAAATTCAAGATGTTGACTTTGCAGCAGCTTCTGCCCATGCTGGGCAGGAACGCTTGGCTGGTGAATGTCCCAATCAGACAAATATGCAGAAGATACCTCAGATTCAAGGCTGGCTCACTGCAGTACCAATTATCTGCACTGCCCTTTGGCTTATTTACTGTGTCCAGGGTCTTTACAAAGTGCCTGGCACCAGTAATTGCATTCTGCAGACAAAGAGGAATACAAATATATCCTTACTTGGACGACTGTTTAATTCAGGCAGAGAACAAGGACATTCTTCTACAGCATCTGGCGTTCGTGAAAAGGCTTCTAACATGCCTAGGGTACACAGTCAACGAAAAGAAATCAAAACTAGTACCCTCTCAAGAGATAATATTCCTGGGTGCAATCTTAAATACAACTGCCCAGATGGCTTATCTCATGCCAGACAAACAAAGGCAACTGACTACCTATTTCAAAATGTTAGCAACAAAGGCCCAGTTATCGGCAAGAAAAATTCTGCAGGCTCTGGGCTTCATGGCATCCTGCATCCTACTAATTCCATATGCAAGGCTGCATATGAGGAAACTTCAATGGTACCTAAAAAGTGTTTGGACTCAACATTGCAACAGCCTAGAAATTATGATTACTCTCATTCCCTGCCTGCAACAGGAGTTTCAATGGTGGGCAAGGGCTTGTCACCAAAACAAGGAACAGCCATTCACATTACCCCCAGCCAGGCAGACACTAACAACGGATGCATCAGATTATGCCTGGGGGTGGTGGGGGCACATGGCAGGAACATGCATTCAGGGCACATGGACCCCAAACCAAATGCATCTACATATCAAGTCAAAAAGAGATGCTAGCAGTTCAAAATGCCCTGACAGCCTTCAAGGACCTACTTCATCCAGGACAACTACTGATAAAGACAGACAACACCACAGTCATGTGGTACATAAACAAGCAGGGGGGCACACATTCTTACCCTCTTTGCAGACTAGCCATGACTTTGTGTGACACAGCATTGACTTACCAAGTACATCTGCAGGCACAATTCCTGCCAGGAAGGAAAAATACTCTGGCAGACGAACTAAGCAGAAACCTCATGGATCCCCACGAGTGGCACCTGGATCCACAAATCTTCAGCATGATAACAAGGAAATGGGGATGCCCGGACATAGATCTATTTGCCTCCCCTCACAACTACCAACTAAAAGGATTCTGCACAAGGCTTTATCAGAGACAAGCATGGAAAGTGGATGCACTATCTTTCAGCTGGAAAGACCCATCAGTATATGCATTTCCCCGTTTGCCTCTCCTCCCCAAGGTACTCCTAAAGGTCAGACAGGAGAAGCCAAGGATGATACTGATTGCCCCAGACTGGCCCCGCCAGTACTGGTATCCAATACTAAAGAGCTTGTCTCAATGCCCAGCGTGGAACTTACCTCAGATACCTCATCTACTGTCCCAGCAAAACAATCAGATCCTGCACAGCCAACTCAGGACTTTAAACCTGGCAGCATGGCGGATAATGTAGTCATACAAAACACACCTCTCAGTAAAGCTGTGATGGATGTCATTTTGGAGGCCAGAAGGTATAGTACTAGAAAATCTTACGCTGGAAAATGGAAGAAATTCTGTGCTTGGAACTAGGCACAAGGAACTAATACAGCTGTGCCAAATATTCCTCAGATTTTGCAATACTTAACTGAGATGCTGGACAAATGTCTATCTTTTTCATCTATTAAAATTCATGCCTCTGCCATTTTGGTTAATTACAATACAGTGCCACCAATCTTTTCTCATCCCTTACTAAAACAGTACCTCAGAGGAGCCAAAAATTTAAGGCCTCCAAGGAGATCACCAATGCCTGCATGGGACCTCAACTATGTCTTGGAAAAACTCACCCTGCCTCCTTTTGAGCCAGCTGCTACTGCTGATATAAAGTTTTTATCCTGGAAAACAGCTCTGCTCCTAGCAATAACCTCTGCAAGATGAGTTTCAGAGCTTCAGGCACTCATGGCTGTGGAAACTTTCATCATTTTTTATCCAGACAGGGTGACTCTGAGGACAAACCCAACATTTATGCCCAAGGTGGTGTCCAGTGTGGCCCTTAACCAAACTATTCATCTGCCAACTTTTTACCCAAATCCACAGAACAAGGGGGAGAGAATTCTGCATTCTTTGGACGTACACAGACAACTTAGATTCTACTTGGACAGTACCAAAGTTTTCAGAAAGTCGGAACAACTACTAGTGGCATATGCTGCAGGATCACAAGGAAAGGCTATCTCAAAGCAGACTATTTCAAAGTGGATAGGCCACTGCATTCATTTCTGCTACTTACACCATGGCAAGCCAGAGCCTAAGGGCATTAGGCCACATTCAGCCAGAGCTGCAGCCACTTCAGCAGCCTTTCTCAGGGGAGTACCAACCAAGGACATTTTAGAGGCTGCTACTTGGAGTTCAGTGCACACCTTTACAAAGCACTATCATCTGCCACTTTATTCTAAATACAGGGCAGGCTTTGCCACTGCAGTTCTGCAGGGCCTCATAGCCGCTCCTAATGCTGCTTAGCACTAGCCTCCCATCCATAGCTTTGGGACTCTACCCAAATGTAATGACTGCAACAGTAAAACACGAAGAACATAGTACAGTTGTGTACACTTACCATAAATGTAGATGTTCGAGTGTATTCACTGTTGCAGTCCATGTTACCCACCCGACATCCCCCTTTTTTTCTCATGAAACCTATCTTTCCTTCTCTGATTTATACTACCTATGTGGTGTATTTGCTTGTAGATGAAGGTAAAGTTTATATTGGTGCATGTATTTATATGTATATAAATTTTGGCTACCCTTTTAGGGGGCACCTGACATCTGGGGCAAGAAAGACTAAAGAAAATGGCATCGGCCGCATCTTTTATACCCCTGACGACCTGACATCAGGGAAGGGGTGACAGCAGCTGACACAGGACCCATGACTTTGGAATTCAGGCTGACTGAGGGCAACCTGCCAGCAGGATTACCCAAATGTAATGACTGCAACAGTGAATACACTCGAACATCTACATTTATGGTAAGTGTACGCAACTGTACTTTTCGACCATGCCTCTGCTTAGGGAGTGTATCAACAAGCTCCCTCACACCCACCTTCTCTGCCTCTCTTCAGTCATCTCAGCCCCTAATCAAACCTTGTATGCAGACTTTCTTGGACAAAGTACTACTGCTGACAAGGATCTATATTACTTTATCGAAGGTTCACTTCCATGAACCTTCATTCATCAAACCATATACAGTGAACGTTCACTTCCGTGAACATTCAGTTCAACAAATGACTTTGACAGGGGAAGTAACAAGTTGCCCAGCATTTGAAATTTGTCCTTTTCCATACTGTAGTGCAATCTTGGTGTTGATATATATCCTGTAAATAAAAGAAAAAAATAAAATAAAAATAAAACCAGAAAATCATGCATGCATGTACGTACCCCTCCTCAATTTTCTTTGGATAGGGGTAGTTTACTTGGTTTGGATCAGGGTTTAATTCCGGCTAGTGATCCTTCTGGTAAAAGAAACAGGGATTCATCTTTTCCTGAAAAGGTTCAAGATTCTGAATCTGAACAGGAAGATGCGGGGATGGATATCGTTTTTTTTACTCAGATTTCTGATTCAGATTCACATGATGGCCTAACTTCTGATTCTCCCTGTTGGGGTTTCTCTTTCTTTGAGACTATTTCTAGAATGTGTTGGTGTTTTCAATGGGAGACCGCTGAGGTTTCTCATCCCCTTACAAATACTATGAGTTGTTACAGAAGGACTTTCCAGAACCAACACTCATTCCTCATGTTCTGTCTGCTTTACAGGATGTGTGTGTGTTACTTCCTACAGTTTTCCTGATAAACAGACAGTTGCTCCTAAAAAGCAGATAGGGTGTATAAAGTTCCTCAGTCTTTTAAATTTTTTTATACACTATTCCCAAACCTGACCCAGCAGCTACAGTTTTTAGTTGATCCCACTGCTGCTAGGCACTTAGTTCACTCCAACCTTACTCTTTCTGATAAGGATGTGAAAATAATTGATAGGTATGGGGAAAAAAGTGTACACTTCTGCAACTTTTAAAACTCATTGTTTACAGTGAGTGTGCGTGTATGTTTCTGTTGATACCTCTTCCAGGGATATGGCCACTAGCACTGTTTTGAGGAAATTTGCATGGCTGCAGTCTCAGAACTTCCCAGATTATGTTAAAATGAGACATTAACTTCTCCCTTGGGTAGTGATTTAGTGCTCGGCCCCTCTGCTGCATAGGTGGTCAAAAAGTATGATGAAAGGTGCAAGTTGATCCAGGCAATCTCTTAATATTTTTCATCCTTCCTTTCCCAAATTTTCCAAGGGATTTTCTATCCAGTTTTGGCAAAAAAAAAAAAAAAAAAAAAAAAAAACAGAATAACCAGTCTCTACAAAATACAGGTAAACAGATGTATAAGAAATGTAAAAGGAGTTCCAAAAAGAAGTCTTAACCGTCCCAACACCAAGGACAATCCAACAAATCTGAATGACTATTTAAGAGACCTTGCGGCACCCTCCCATCCTGGCCTCTTTTTTTCTTCCAGAAGGTCTGACTCACCATGTTTCTCTTTGGTAACAGATTGTTTCAGACAAATGGTTTCTTAAAATAATTCATCAAGGTTATAGATGACACTGGGAGGAAATTCTTCCTTTCCAGAGTGTCATTCCTCATCCTCCAGATCACACTATTTTGTTTCTACCAGTTCTTCACCACATGCTATCCTAAGGAGTAATAAAACCAATTCCTCCTTTCCAGGTGGGGAAAGATTTTTATTCAAGGATACTCCCATTGCCTGAGAAAAAAAATGCTTGGAGACCAGTTCTTTATCTTTCTTTTCTTTCTTTCTTACTCTCTCTCTCTTTCTTTCTTTCCTAACCCTGTTTATGCTAGTGCCCAAAATCAAAATGATATCACTTCACAACCAGTGACTTCTTCTTTCTCTTTCAAGTTCTGTGGCGGTACTAGACTTTTCCGCTGCACCAAGAGTGTGCACACTGTATCTAGCTCCACTTATAGCTCATTGCAGACTACAGCTTTTCCATATTTAGATGACTTGCTTATCTTTGCAGAGTCTTTTTCAAAGTATTAGGAATCTCTCACTTAAATGAGAGATATCTTACACAAACTAGGATTTCAAGAGAACATTCAAAAGATTTTTTTGACTCCATCACACAGTATTGTGCTCCTAGATGTCTCAGTTCAGACAGCTTTTCTTCCACATGAAAAAAATATATATATATATCTTTATCTAGATCTATATCTAAAGTTTTCCACTCAGATTGTGGCCCCTATCATGATACCCCTGGCAAAATTCCACATGAAAAGGATACAGTGTGTTATCTGAAATCTCTTTGATCCCAGCATCAACGCCCTTTATCATTTCAAATCCCAATGTTGGGGTTTGTCTGAAGAGAGATCTTTCAGTGGAGATAACAGATATCCTTCAGTCCTGGTCTCCCCTTCTCCCTCTCCGCTCTAAAGCAGTCTGTTCCCACAGATGCTTCAGACTTTGTTTGGGGAGTAGTTTCAGGAAGGATAAAAGTGCAGGGAATGTGAGACACCAAGGACAGATACAAGCACATAAATATCTAAGAGATGATTTCTCTGATCAAGACACTCAACTCTTTGGTCCCTAGACCTCTTCAAGTGGTTACAGACAATACCACAGTGATGTGGTAAATCAACAATCAAGGGGGAACCAAATCATACCCCCCTTTGCAGACTAGCCATGCTAGCTTGAAATATAGCTTCATATCAAAGTCTCACTTGACAAGCATCCTATATTCCATCACAGCAAAATTGTGTGGAAGACTAGCTGGGCAGGACCATGTGAAGAGCCTCATGAATGGAAACTAGATCAGGGGTGTTCTAAAATTTGATCCATCTGTACAGAGTTCCTCAAGTAGACCTCTTTGCCTCCTATCTGAACAATCAACTGGCAATATTCTAGTCCAGGACTCCATGCAAGGAGACCTGGAAGACAGATGCCTTTTCTATTCATTTGGACAGGAATATTCATGTATGTTCTTTCCACCCTTTCCACTAATACCCAGAGTACTTCTGAAGATCATTGCGGTGACTCCCTTCTGGCACAAGAAACCATGGTTCTCCCTTCTTTTGGAAATGGCCAGGGGCAATTACTACAAGCTTCCTCATAGACTAGATCTATCCAGACAACAACAGGTGTGTGTGTGTTACACCCTGACATGAATCAACTTTAACTGACTGCTTGGATGTGAAGGTCCTAATTTCATTTAGGCACCTGTTTACTGAGGACATGCAGCAGGTACTAATGGAGACAAGAAAGCCTGCTACTAGAAAATCATGTATAAGCAAATGGAAAAGGTTTTCTAGTTGTTGCAAACAACATAACCAGCACCCATGCAGGACTATTTGTTCTCTGGTTCTACAAAATTTGTGTGAGTTACTATCCTACTGTCTTCTCATTCCTCTATCAAGGTTCATTATTTGGCCATTTCAGCATGTCTACCCATGGATCCTCCTATTTCAATGCAGTCTCATGTCAAAATGTTCTTGAAAGGGGTTTGTCTATGAGGCTTCAAAGAAAACTGGTAGTTCATCCTTGGAATTTTAATTCTGTGTTAGAGAAGCTAATACTGGTGCCATTTGTACCAGCTCATCTAGCTGACTTGAGGTTCTTAACATGAAAAACAGTTTTACCAATTGCTCTGACCTCTGTAAGAAGGGTATCTGAGTTGTTCGCTCTTTCAGTGAGTCAACCCTATCTCGTTTTTCACAAGGACAGGGTTTCATTGAGAACTAATACTTCTTTTATGCCTAAGGTGGTATCCAAGTTTACTTTAAGCCAAAATATCCATCTCCCTCTTTATTTTCCTGAACCTATAAATGAGGGAGAAAGGATACTCCATAACATGGATATCCACAGGCAACTCAAATACTATCTTGATAGAACTAAATCTTTCAGATCTTCAGATCAATTGTTCATTTTCTTGTGAGGATAAGAAGAATAGATAACTTGTGTCAAAACAGACTGTTTCCAAATGGTTGTCTAAGGCTATTATCTTTTGTTATATTCACCATAACAAAACTATTCCAGACAGGGTCAAGGCTCACTCTACCAGGGCCTTGGCTTCATTTGTGGCTTTTTGGAAAGGGTTGGATTCTAGAAGCATTCTAGAAACTGCTACTTTGTCCTCTGTGCATACTTTTACAAAGAACTATAAGCTTGATTCCTTCTCTACGTCCAGATCAAGCTTTGTTCACACCATTCTCCAGGGGCTTCTGGACTCTTCTCCTTCTACCTCCCAAATGTAGTTAGCTAAGTTAATTTACCCATATTACTCATATAGCTAAGGCTACTGCAGCAGTGATCAGTATGTTGAGCACAGTACAGTTGCATAAGTTAAACTTACCATAACAGTAGATGTTTGAATGATCACCACTACAATAACTACTCCCTCCCTCCTTCAACCTTGTTTTGTTGTATGTTTTTTACCAGCATGTGGGCATTTCTTTTTTGTTGCTCCTAGCATTGCCCTGTCAGGGCTCAGCCTCCCTTTCTCTGCTGACAGGAAAATACCAAAGGGCTTTGTGCTCAAACCTGTCTTTTATTCATCTCAGCTTGAGCTGCCTAACAGTTTGGGTGCATGGAAGGTGCCCTGAAACTTTGGAAGCTGGCTAGCTGTTATATCCTTGGCATGATATAACCAATATAGATAAGGCTACTGCAGCAGTGATCATTCAAACATCTGATGTTATGGTTTAGTTTAACTTACACAACTGTTCAGTCCTTTCCTGAGGGTTAGATTAAACTGAATCATATAATTTGTTGCCATAGTTATCTTGTTCTTCTTTCGGCTTTTCGTGGTTAGGGGTCGCCACAGTGGAACTCCGGTCCGCTAATTATTAGCAGTAGATTTTTTTTTGCGGGTGCCAGCTCGATGCCCAACCTTCAACAAAGGCACGCCCATTCTATGCATGTCTTTTGAATGCCACTCGACCACGGGGAGGACATGCAGACTCCACACAGAAGGCGCTCCAGCTGAGAATCGAACAGGAGAACCTCTTGCTGTGAGGCAACAACGCTACCGCTGAACCACTGTGGCTTACACTTCTGATTTTTCATCAAAAAGATAGAAACTTAATAAAATAGTCATCCTTTGCTGAGATAAGAGGAAAGGTAAAGTGCTGCAGGATCAGCATCTATGTTATTACATATAGCAGGACTATTTGTCTTGGCTTTATTGAACCTGTCCTGTTCCATAGCTGAGATACAAATTACATCTAAAATATATAAGCCTAATAAACTAATCACTATAAATTTAGCACCAAATAGAAAAATATTTTTTTTTTCTGATGAGGCAGTAATGTGGGTTCAGTATCCCCAAATCAGAAATCTCTATACATGCTACCTCTAAGGCTGCACAAACCCAAAGAAGAAGGAAATAGTGAGTTTTTTTAACATTTCTTTCTCTTGTCTGAATTACATAACACAATATAGCAAGTTCCAATATATTAAAATGTTGACAGCCTTCACAAATGATCTAAGAGGTGTAATATCTTTTGGTCCAACAAAGAAGTACACAATAAACAGTAAGCTTCCCATGGAGTAATGGACCTTTTTCTTTATTTTCTCATGAATCTTTGTTGGAACTGATAATGATTTCCTCCAAGTATCCATGTAAACAGAAGATGTCCAGTGGTTATTCTAAGGGCAGACATAATTGTTTACTGGGAAAGTCCTACCGGACAAAATTGTCCTTTTTCAGCAGAGGCCCAGGAAGAAAAGCTCCACATTTACAGACAACAGAACAAAACAAAAATTAAACACACACACACACACACACACACACACATATATATATATATATATATATATATATATATAGAGAGAGAGAGAGAGGGTTACATTAACATAGTATATACAATGATATTTAAGCAATAGAGATAAATAAGCTTAAAGTTTTGCTTAGCATTCACAGAACAATATTTAAGGCTTAAACAAGCATACTGGAAAAAATATTTATTAAATAACATAGAGTCTGAAAAGGAATACTTGTCAAGAATTGTAATTGTATAGCTGCCCGTTAGTAACCCTGGTTAGCAAAACGCTTACTACAGGAGAAGAGATAACTATTAGATATGTGTGATTTGAGTATTTTTTGTTTTTATTTGTTATGCAAATAGTAGACCTAATGTTAAGGGGCAAGGAATTACAAGTTTTGGCTATGTAGTCTGAATAAAGGGAATCACCAGCGGCATTATTTGATTTGGTTATGTTTAATAATGATTTGTTACTGGAAGGCAATACACAGTGATTTAGGAGGTTTGGAAGGGCTGGGGTTTTTCCTTGTTGATGAAGTATTTGATGAGATATGGTGAGTTAGTTATAACTTAGTAGGTTGGGTAGTATGAGCCATGAGACTTGTTTTAGTGCCAAGCAGTAATGGGATATATAATTAAAATCTGTGGCAAACTTTGCAATTTTATTATAGCAAGTGATGAGTTTCGCTAAGTCAGATTTCTTTGGGTTAGTGAGAATCTGTGAGGCATAGAGTAAGGTAGAGATGGTAGGTTCTTGCAAGTGTGGCCTTTGTATTTTTATTTAGAAACTGTTTATTACTGTATAGGGTTCCTAGCTTTTGTGTACTTTTTTTATTATCTCTGCTATGCGTATGTCATATTTCATGTTGTGGTCTATGACAACTCCAAGAAGTTTAGTTTGGGACACTGGTGAAATAATGATATTGTTTGATGATGAGATGTTAAATGGTGGAGGAGAGTCTATGGTCCTAGTGGGACAGAAAAGGATGAGCATAGTTTTATTAGGAGTGAGTATAAGTTGAGCATTATATAGCCAGGATTCAACCGCTGTGAAGGACTGCTGTGTTATGTGTTGAAGTTGTTGAATTGTTGGGGCTGTACAAATCAAGGCGGAATCATCTGCATGATGCACTAAGGAGGCATGTAGGGTAGCAGTGTGAAGATTGTTAGTAAAAATAGAAAAAAGAAGAGGTCTCAGTATTGACCCCTGAGGTACTCCCAAGGTGACAGGCAGTAGAGGAGAGAGGTTTTGCCATTTTACAGCTTGCTGGCATCCAGTTAGATAGTCCTGGAACCTTGCAAGTGCAGAATGGCTAAGTTTAAGTTCAGGGGTGTATTTAAGATCGTATTATGTGAGATCATATTGAAAGCTTTGGAAAGCTCAAGAAAGAAAGAGGAAACTAGACTGCCTTGATTGCGGTGGTGGTTAATAAAGTTAGTAAAGCTCTTAAGGACAGTTGTGTCATTATAATTAGGCCAAAATCCATGCTGAGTGTTATATATAAGTAAGATTATTAGATGGTAGATGGTCTAGCATTTGTGAATGGCTGCATCTTTTGAGAATTTTGGATATTGGAGATAATATAGCTATAGGTCAGTAGTTGGACAGTTCTGTTGATTTTCTGCCTTTGTTTAAAGGGATGATATGTGATATTTTCCAGATCACTGGTACTTGGTGTTCTGAGATGGACTAATTTATGACTATAAACAGTGGAATGGAGATGGCTTCTGCCATGATTTTAATGTATTCAGTAGGTAGATTATTGGTTGCAAGTGTTGTAGGCTTAAGCTTTTTGAGATGTTTTACTATAGTGTCTATTGAAACAGGTTGGAAAGAAAATTTATTGGGATGAAAACTGAATGAGCATGGAGAGGCGAAGAGCAGTTGGTGTTTGCGAGGGCTAGTATGGATTGAGTGAAGTATTTATTAAACTGTGTAGATATGCTGTCTTTAGTCTTGGTAGTTGATGGGGACAGTATACTAACTTGTCCTGGCTGTAGGATTTTTTTATAGCAGACGAGAACTTTTGCAGATTCTTTAGCTGTTTTGATTGGATGCTGCTGTAGTGTTTTTTTCTTGCCCTGTCTAATTTGTTTTTAGCCTTGTTTCTTAATTCCAGATATGTCTGTTGATTGACTGCTGTTTTATCACTGAGCCATTTTCCCAGGCCTTGTCTCTGGTTTTTAGTAGTGATCTTGTTTCTGTGGTTAGCCAAGGGCATAGTTGGATATTATTCTTATTGTTCTAGGAGGGTGCCATCCAGTTTAAGATATTAAGAAAGGTGGAGTTAAAATACTCTACCGCAGTATCTAAAGGGAGATACTTAAGCAATGCCCAGTTGCAGAGTTTGAGGCTAGTTATGAAGTCTTGAGAATGACATTTTTTTATTGCATATTTATTGGTAAGTAGTGAGTTTTAGAAAATGTATTCGGTACTGGAGAATATAGGTTGGAAGATAGTCGCTGAGCGCAGGAATAGTTTTGTTGATATCAGTGCAAGTTTGGATTATTTGAGTGAACCAGTGGAGGTTAATATGATCAGTAGGATTTAATGAGTTACAGGAGAACCAATCAACATTAAAGTCCCCATTATAATTGTTTCCTGAGGGAGGGATGTTGCTGTCTAGTGTAAGATGTGTTCTAGAGTAGAAAGGTTGTTTCTGGGTGGGATATAAGCCCTTACTATATTTAGATATCTCTTTGAGTTGATTTTTAGTTTAATAAACATTATTTCAGCATTATTAAACTTTGGGATAACTTGTTTTATTGTTTCTAGGTTGAGGCTGCTTTTAAATAGTATGGATATACCACCTCCTCTTTTTTTTTTGTCTGTCTAGCCTATGTATGTTATATCCAGGAGTAGTATTTTACTGTTACTGATGTCTGGCCTTAGCAATGTTTCAGTGAATAGGACTATGTCTGGTGTGTATATAGAGAGAGGGTGGCATGCAATTCCTGTATTTTGTTCAATACGCTTCTGAGTTTATATTTAGTAGTAAGTCAGTTCCTTTTCTGGGGAGGTTTAATACATGTTGGGACTGGTTTGGGATATGAAGATGTGGATGGGTTGGATTAGATTTGGGGCTGAGTTGGGGTGAATATCACTGCTAAGGATGAGCTGAGATGCTGTGTGCACAATCAGTTTTACGTATTTAGAGATATACGTATTGTATTTCAGTGCTATGTGAGAATCAGATTGTTGGGGGAGTAGAGAGAATAGTGTATGGTTAATATTTGTGAGATTATAGATTATAGGTGCTATCATGAAATTTGTGGGCTTTTGTTTTAATGAGTTTGGGAAGGGGGTAGTATGGGATAATAGTGAAGTGTTTAGTTCAGTGTGGTGGGATGTCATATGGGCAGCTATTGCAAGAATGAAGTGGGCTCTAGTGTATAAAGGTAACATACTATCTTGGTGGGAATATATATAAGAACAGTATGTATTATAAGTATTTAGGTATTTATAGTATAAATGTGTTGACAGTATATGGTAGCATCAGTGATTTTTGATATGTGGAAGTCTTAAATGTAGAAATATTAATGATGGGGGTTATAACATGAAGTACTGTTAAGGAATAGACATATAGAATCAGTAGAGAGATATAGATAGGATACAGAATGTAAAGTTAAAGCTATGGGATATACGGGCTGGTTAATTAAGATGTTACCAGTTACAAATAAAATTTGTCGTGGTTGGTCTGTTTTGAAAAAGGGGGAGTGGCTATGTGAAAATAAATGTAGGTGTAGTGGGGATGGGTTGGAAATCGGGGTAGTATAAGGGAGCAGATTGAGCCCAGGCAGAGCGAGGGAGAATAGAGCAGGAAGAACAAGTCAGTATGTTTGGCATACTCAAAAAGCAATCAGTAAATCTTGGGCTAAATGGTAGGAGAAAAGGTTTTAAATGAAGCTATTTACCTAAGTATGTTATGTTTGTAGTGTTTTTGAATAAACTTTTAACGTGAGCTAACACATTGAGCTTCCCAGTAATATTACTTGCTATGTACCAGTTGGGTATAGAGAGGGTTATTAATTTAACTATTACTGCACCATTATATCTAAGGGTGAGCTACAGATAAAGGTCCCTAAGATCAATTGGGGAAAGTTAGGAAGAGCTGCTGCTGTCCCTGGTGATGTGCTCTTCAGTATTTCTACAACAAATGCCAAGTTAAGTTTACAGAAACCCAAAGCCATGAGGCTTAGTTTGTTGTAGGATGCATACTTTTCTTTCCCGCTGCACTTTGGTTTCCAAGTTGCTTGTAGGAATTCACAGCATGCAAAAGAAACAATTACAGTGGACTTGGGGAAGTATAGCAGGACTAGCTTGTCTGTTTAGAGATAGTTGTTGTAGGATGTATACCTTTATTTCCCACAGCACTTTGGTTTCCCGGGTGCTTGTAGGACTTCACAGCACACAAAAAGCAATTACAATGGACTCAAGGAAATATAGCAGGACTAGCTTGTCAATTTAGAGATAGAATGTATATGGAGAGTGTGATGCCCCTGCACTGGCCCAATAATCAAGGAGCCTCAATTCTCACCACTGGCAACAGTGACAGACATACACAATGGGAGGATGACAAGTACACATACAGTAAAGTGCAATTTCCTTTAAGAGCACACAGAGATCACAGTCAGTCTGGGGCTGGCTTTTCCCTCTTTCTCCAGATCCCCAATAAGATTTCCCACTGGCACATCTATAGGGTTAAGATCTCAGCTGAGGAGCCAAACGAAGACCTTCAGCACCCTCTCTGTCCAATCAGTGCGTCCCTGCCCGAGTAGCTCTTACACACACACACACACACACACACACACACACACACACACACACACACACACACACACACACACACACACACACACACACAGACACACACACACACACACACACACACACACACACACACACACACACATACACACACACACCTGGGGGAGGCTGGCACAAGTTTACTAGCTATGACCCCTTATGCCCAGACTATAAGGTAGTTTCCACTGCCACCAACCCCTACTTATCAGCTACTATAAGGCCCTTACAAAGGGTGTCCAATCCTACTGTGTAATGTTGCTATTATCCAAATGTTAGTCTGACAAAGACATGCAAGCTTATTTAGGAGTGGCCTGTACAGTGTCACCAAATACATATGCAAGTACTCTAAGATCTTAAATATGTCTCACAAATATCAGCCACAAAGACAGGTTTAAATATATGTAATAATAAATAATAAAAGAACAAGACAATACTCAGCCAATCAACACAGTAACTTCAGAGTTGAAAATCACATTGAATATTTTAAAACAACATTGCAGAACAGTCTTAAATAAATACAAAAAGCATCTAAACTAATCTTTACTATGTTCCTATCTATATTTAAAAGAGATACTATGCCCTAAATCTTACTTACAGCAAGGCAAGTGCAGATGGCAATGATGATTGGATGTTCTTGCTAGGTCCAAGACAAAATACAAAATGCAGTATCTCTTTCTCTGTCTCTCTCTCTCTCTCTCTCTCTTAGAGAGTTCTTAAACTAATATCAGATATTACTGCTGGGTTAGCTTGGATGACATTGCTTTTTGTCACCTGATTTCAGTTCCCAGGCTAAAACAGAAACTAACAGAATTTAACATCTCTGTGTTAAAAAATACATATCTCTCAGATGTTTACTCAGATCCTGAAAGTCATAAAACAATAAAACACTTTTACACTTTAAACCTAGTATTTACTTTTCTTTCAAGACAATACAAAAACTTCTAGCTCCAGACATTGTGTCTATTACACTGAAACTGCGAGAGAACTTTTACAGCACAATCGTAAAGCAATTTATTAATTTCAACTTATTTTCTTGATGTTTTGCAAGTTAACCCTTTTATATTCCAGTTTCTACTGTTAAAAGATACATTTGCATAGGTATATAGTTTATGTGCATTTCTTTTCTAAGTCAGCAGGGCATGCTGCGGTTACATTTTGGCTCAGTACATAATATACAGTTCTGTATAAATCATATCAATATTCACAAATGACATAGAATTATTTACAAAATTCCAGATAGTTGGGCTGACAATATTTCGCTATATGACAGAAAGAATAGAAGAAAGTGCCTGTCCCAGCAATGAACCTTCCTTAGTTTGTACACGGCTATGCACTTCCCCTGCAGTTTTAGTGAATATGTATTCTAACTCCTACTGTTGAGGCTGCAATTCCTTTTGTTTTCTGTGTTCTGCTGAACCGTCTAGCATATGTATAGGCTTTATTTTAAAAGCTGCATGAAAGAAGAAAGGGGAATCATGTTTGTATAGCTTTACAACTGTCCTACTAATCCCTTGAAAGACATCTAACAGTAGCCATTACCTCCAAAGATCTGACTAGAAGATGATTTATGTTTCTTTCCTTTCTCTGTTGTTGACTATTTTTTCAGCTAGCTTCTGTACAGATGCTTCTGTTTTTCCCACTCTATATTGTAGTGTCCAAGCATTTATTTACTGTTTGAAATGTCTTTTTACCTCTTACATTAATTCACTATGATAATCAGGTAAGGACAAAGTGACAGAAGAGTTTACTAACAGGAGAAAGGTGCCTAAAAGTGATATTACTATGGAGACAGTACATAATGGAGCAACAGAAGGATGCTGAGAGGGAAGAAAAGAAAGTAGTGAAGCATGAGGAGGAGAACTAATGGAGTAAGAGAAAAGGAAGTCAATAGTATACCACAGTGGGCAGGGCTTGTAGGACAAGTACAGGAAAGACTAGAAAAGGATGCAGTGAAAGACAGAGAAGAATGAGATAACTAGCAGAAGCCATGAGGAGGGCTGAAGTACAGCTGAGAGAGAAAAGGTTGCTTGTAGGACGGGTAGTGACATGTAGGTAGGACGTATAGCAGGAAAGGGAAGCCACTGTTTGGACAGAGAAAATATTTTATTTACTAAAAACTGAGCCACAAAAGGAAGTAAGAGTTTTAGTGAAGTGATGCTGGACACCAAGGGACAGTGTATAATGATAAGAAATGTGCAGCTGCTCTTTGCTTGTATATACTGTAAATATGAATAACAGTACTGCAGCTTTAAGAAGGAATGCATCCCACAATGCCCTGAGTTTGGTTTCCTGGTACTAGTGTATTTCTGATGAGTGACTTTAACTTTGGAAAATGCAATACGAATTGCTAGGGAGGATTAACTAGTACAGAAACAAAATGCTACTATGAATGTGGCAAATAATTTATGGCAGGTATAACAGATAAAATGACAAACCTGAAAAGAAATATGATCCTGGTCAGTTCAAATGTGTGCACAAGAGGCAGAGTGAATGCAAGCTTGGAAAATGTATGAGGAGTACTTTTTACAAATCAAGGTGCTGCATGTTATCTAGCTGAAAAAGAACAGAGATAAGTGTAATTTACATGCATTTTATCCTATGAAACTATGAACCTATCTGATGTGGAAGAGGTATTTTCAAAACCTCTGTTCACCAAAATGCCCTATTAGGAGTTGTAGAGTACCCCCCTCTCACAATGTCGAACTCTGAAGACTGCACTTTAATGACAGACTAAAAAATGTTCTTGAAAAAGCCAAACTTCTTTCCTCAGTCAATAGCTGCAGCAGAATACACCCATACGAAAACAGTGTGATAGAGCTTATTTTTCTTTATTGCTATTTTCCAAATCATGAATAAGGATAGTGGATTTAGAACTAATTTTAAGGTCTTGTATTTCTGTTCACAGGCATTTAAAAAAATGCAAGAAACAGGCAAAAGCTCTGCATTGTTTCCTAATTCTGGTTACTGTTATAACTCAACTTTTATTGCAGGAGGCATTGTGCAAGACATTTATCAGTCAATATAATTGCACAGCAATTTAAGGCAGTCATTAATAACACATTAAAGATCAGGCACACATACTACTATCACCAGTATACAACACCTGATAGGAATGCCTTGGTTCTAAGCAAACCACAAAATAAACTGTTACTAACACACCTTGTCAACACTTGGGACTCCCTCTTCTTGACACTTAGGAATCAGAATGAGTGTTAAGTCATTTGGCTGCCTGCTAATACATGCACAGTCTCCTTAGATAGAATAAAATGCCTCTACATTAAAAATCTAGTGATCGACTAAAACATCTCTAGTCCTTACCACTTCCTCCTTATCACTCTCTGAATTATAACCAAAAACATACTAGGAATTTTGAGCTCACTTATTCAACAGCTTTGTGTTCTAATGAAGTATTACCTAAATGTACATGTTTTACATGTTAGCTGATGTTATCACTTATAGCTGTTGATCTTATCTCTTACAACTGTTTATTTACATTGTTAATAAATTGTTTTTGTATAACTGAGACATTTACTTTGCACTGAACATGATACTTGTTTCCTTGTGATGCACAACCAGGCTGTGTCTGAATTAAGTCTTGTGTGGTTCAATATATTACCCTGGTCAACAACAACAATAATAATAATAATAATAATAATAATAATAATAATAAATAAACAAACAAACTTTGACAAAAACAGTCCCAGCAGAAATTATAATGTTCCTTATTTTAGTAAGAGCATTGGTTGCTTCCAAATCACAATAATCACAATACAGGTAACAGCAGACTTAAAAGAAAAATAACAAGATACGTAGGCCAGGAGGTGTAAAGATGTGCTTCAGGTTGGGTGGATAGCCTGAGACACATGAAGACAATACACTGTTGCACAAAATCAACATGAATAATTAAGCAGGGACATTTTTCAGTAGTATGGCGACAGCTGTACGTCAGAGAGATTTGTGCGGCAGGATGGAAACAGTGTAAACAAAGCACAGTGATGTAGCAAATAAAATACACAGAAGGGCAAGGTGGTTCTCTTATGTTGCCTTGCATAAGCCTCCTGACAATGTGTGTGAGAAGTACAGCAGACAGTGTAAGGAGACAAGCTGCCACTGCAAGCAGCAGAACAGTAGCAGATAGCAGATAGGCAGTGCAACACTAACAGATAGCAGACAGGCAGCACAACACTAACAGATAGCAGACAGGCAGCACAACAGTAACAGATAGCAGACAGGCAGCACAGCACTAACATATAGCAGACAGCAAAGAGACCTCTCATGTGGTGTTAGGTATCTTATTAGGCCCATGAAAGGAATGCAATGGGAAGAACAGGAAAGCCAGGAAAAGGGGTGACAGCAAGCATGGAAACATATACAATAGGAACATATAAGGAGAAAGCACTTTTAGGGGGTAGGACACATTTATTTTATATTTTTGAGGTCCACCAAATGGTCCTCCATTTTTTATATAAATATATATGCATACATATATGTATATAAATGTTGTCATAGCCAGGGGTGGTATTGGGGATAAGCTTCCACTATCTATAAAATGCTTCCATTACTTACATCTCTAATAGCCTCTGACAACCAGCTCCAGCTCCTTGCCTTCACTTATGGCTTAGTTTCTAAGCCCAGTGAAACTCTTTGCATTGACAGGAGAAGGGGCAAAGAAGAGTGACTGGCACCTCAACACCAGTTGCTTTGGGCAGGTGAAGCTTGTCAGCCTGGGAGGGCAGCCACCTAGGAGAAAGTAAACTATGATTTAGAACCTCCACAGCCTTGTGGCAATACCTACTCATAGTGAAGGCTTTGGGAGTAAACCCTGATGAAAAATCTGGAGATGGAGCCTATAAGACAGTTTGAGGTTGCACTCAAGCTCACTCTGGCAGCTCCTGTGATGACACTGATGCCAAGTAGTGCTAGCTTTGCCTTTCCCCTTGGATTAGACCAGTGACATGGAGAGAGGGAACCTGCTGCTGGACATCAGCTGCTTCCTCAATATTCACTGGCCCGGGCCTGGGCCCTGGAGAGGACAATCTACCTTCACTTTCTGAGCAGTGACACAACATGGGAAGTAGCAGTTACTGGTAATAAGCCAATATACTCATCTGGTGTAGAGTGAGGCACCAAGGGCCGATTTCATTAGTGGGAGAAATTCTTTGATCTCACTGGACAGCCACCAGCCAAATAGGTGCTGCCTCGCCATGGTCCACTTGCTCCATGGGGTGTGTGGTGCTTAGGGAACTCCCAGCAGTTGGATCATTAACCATAAACCTAGAAAAACAAAAAAAGCATCAAAATAAACCAGCCTTTAGGCTGGGCATATAAATATGAGACAATGACTCCAGGCCTTTTGGAAGATCTACAGAACATCAGTGATGCTTGGAAAACAGCAGTCATTAACAATGAGCTAAACAGATTGCAGATGGACATTGTGGCTCTCCAGGAAACAAGGCCGTCATCCATTGGATGTCTCAGGGAGAAGGACTTTACTTTTTTCTGGCGTGGGAAGCTTCCAGAAGAGGCCAGAGAAAGTGGTGTTTTTGCAATAAGAAACAACCTCGTTGGTCAGTCATACTAGCAAATATGAGAAATGAGAGAATGCTGAAAATTCAGCTATGAACACCAGTGTCCATGGTCAACATCTTTAGCATCTACTCTCCTACTTTAACTTCTACCCAGAAAGTCAAGGACAAGTTTTATGCTGAACTTAGTGCTGCCATCAGTGAGGTCCCTTCCCATGAACCATTATTCATTCTTGGCGACTTTAATACCAGAGTTGGTGGTGACCATCACAGCTGGCTATCCTGTCTGTGACAGTTTGGAACAGGAAGGATGAGTAAAAATGGACAGTATCTTTTTGAACTTTGTTCCCAATATGAACTCTGCATAATCATATATATTGTCTTCATTGATCTGACCAAGGCATTCAACTTCGTCAGTTGGAAAGGTCTGTTTGCGATTCTGGCAAAGATCATTTGTCCTCCAACACTGCTTAGTATTATCAGGATCTTCCATGAAGGGGACCATCATGTACAGCAGACCTAGATCTGAACCTTTTGAGATTCTCAGCGAAGTAAAACAGGGGTGTGTACTGACTGCAACATTGTTTGGTATCTTCTTTTCAGTTCTGTTAAATTTGCTTTTGTAACTGCTCCAGAGGGTATCTTTCTCCAAACCAGAATGAACAGCAAACTCTTCAAACTACCAAGGCTTTGATTGAAGACCAGGGTGCATAGAAAACATCTATGGGAGTTCTTGTTCACTGATGGTGCTGCTGTTGTGGCTGACACTCAGCAAGAACTTCAGTCACTCATGACTCATTTTATGGATGCACATATGGAATCTGGCCTCACAATCGGTTTAAAGAAGATGTAGGTGATGGGGCAAAACTGTGGGCAATGAGTCATCAGTCAAGGTGAGCAACAATGAGCTGTAGGTTGTCCATGAGTTTGTGTACCTAGGCTCTATAATCTCTGAAAACTTGTCGTTGATAATTGAGATCAACAGTGTGTGTGTTAGAAAAGCCACCACATTATCCAGACTGACAAAAAGAGTATGGGCTAATAATAAGTTCACTGTGCACACCAAGGTTCAGGTTTACAGAGTCTGTATTTTGAGCACATTAGTGTATGTCAGTGAAATGTGGACTCTATGCTCAAAACAGGAGCAGTGGCTCATTGTATCCCATATGTGCTGCCTTAGACGCATACTTGCTATTTCATGGCAGAACAAGATCCCCAACATCACAGAGCTTGAGAGGATGGGTACCACCTCCATGTTCACCTTCCTGAAACATAAATTATGGTTGGTTGGGTCATGTCTCATGTATGACGGATGGAAAATAGTGAAATACCTCATTTTTGTAGAGCTGGATTCAGAAAAAAGGCTGAAAGAATGACCCAAATTGCACTACAAAGACATATGCAAGTGTGACTTCATTGCTCTCTCCATCAGCATGAACACCTGGTATTATCCTGCCTCAGACAAGTATGCTTGGAAACGGGAAGTGAAGGAAGCTCTCACTATGTATGAGACCACCTTGGCAAGGAGAGCAGTGGATAAGAGAGCCCTCAGAAAGATCCATGCCCATGATACCAGACCAACATCTGGCAACTGCTGCTCTGAATGCGGAAAGGGTTGCCATTCCCGGATTGTATTGCACAGCTACAGAAGATGCTGCTCGAATCAGGAGCAAACCCATGATCCTTTGAGATTGAAGGAAAATAACTACCATATAAATGTATATGTATATATATAATAAATATATATATATATATATATATATATATATATATTTTATATAGATATATATATATATATATATAGAGAGAGAGATAGATAGTAAACAAACCTGCGATGTATGCATTTGTGTGCACGTGTGTGTGTGTGTGTGTGTGTGTGTGTATCTAGCTATCTATATCTCTCTATATCTATATATGTGTGTGTGTGTGTGTGTGTGTGTGTGTGTGTGTGTGTGTGTGTGTGTGTGTGTATATATATTTATATATATATATATATATATATGTATGCATGCATGTGTGTTTAGATAGATATATCAATAGGGATAGAAATTATAAAGGGGAAATGAACATAAGCAGACAGTAAACAGCAGAGAGCAATCAAATATGCATGTAACAAAGTAGACGGACTAAGGTAGGTGTTTACAAATGGCATACACAAAAGAGACAAACAGAGGACAAAGATAAACCAATACAAAGGTAAGCACAAGTGGGCAAAACAAGCTCAATTCAAGCCCCACAAAAATATATTATTTGCAAACTCCCACTTGGTACAAAAGTTCCCATGATTTTTTTTAAATTTTAATAAAAAGAATCATTTGAAAATTCATATAGTTTTGCTGCTTTCATCATTAATACTGGGTTGATAGACTCGTGCTTTTTTAATCCAGGGATGGCAGTGGCATTCAGCTTCAGTTGCCTTGTTAACTCCCTGTACTTGGTCCATGTTTACCACTGTCCATCCCTCCGATCCAAATTGATTATTTCTAGTATTCCAAACATAAACCTTTTAAATTCATTGCAAACCAAAGAATGCTTAGATAATGCACTGTTAACTTTGCCCCTTTTAATGTCACAAATGTGCTCATATACTCTTTTTCTTATACCTCTTCCCATTGTCCCTATATAGAATATTGTGCAATTTGTGCACACAGCCACATAATACTACTCCTTTTCTGGTGTAGCTGCCCTTTCTTAATCGTATTCTGGAGTGGCTATAATTCTTAATTTCGGTGTAATCTTGTTCTAGAATATAGGGGCATTGATTCCATGACCACACTTAAATGTCCCTGTTTTTTTTCTCTCTCACTACTTTAGCCATCATTTTCTATTTTACAATTGACAAAAGAGATGGTATTGTTAGCATGGGAGGGGTGGATGACACACAAAACGTACCTTGACCTTGCAAAGGCTTTTGACACAATACCCCACTCGGGTATTGTAGAAAAACTTACCAGCTTAAATGTAAACCCATATGTCACAAGATGGGTTGCAAACTGGCTTAAGGACAGAACTCACAGGGTTAGAGTTGCTGGCGCTGTGTCAGACTCCAAGCCGGTCACAAGTGGTGTCCCACAGGGCTTGGTCCTTGGCCCCCTATTGTTTGGCATCTACTTCTCAGAAGTACAGGCCAGCATGGGAGGACTTTGGCTGACAAAGTTTGCAGACGACTGCAAACTGGGCGCCATAGTGGAAAGTGCATCGGACACGGATATCCTTCAGAAGGGACTCACGGAAACAGATAGCTGGTGCCAGAGCCATGGCCTGAAGTTAAACGCCAAAAATGTATAGTCATACCCTTCGGGAAAAACAAGGTAACCCCAAGCTACCATATAGGTGGCAATCCACTAAGCACAGAAGAGGTTATCAGGGACCTGGGGACCCAGGTTGACAGTGGCCTTTCTTTTGACACTCACATTGCTAAAGTGGTTAGAAAGACCTTCTACATTGCCCACCTGATCATGAAGGGATTCACATCCAGATCTAGTGAGGTCATTGTTCCCCTGTACTCTTCACTTATCAGACCAATGATCGAGTACAATGCCCCATTCGGGATGTATCTCACCCGACATCTGCAGCAATTGGAGAGACCCCAAAAGTTTCTCACCAAAAGGATAAAGGGACTCCAAAATCTGTCATATGCTGCCAGATTGAAGAAACTCCAGCTCTACTCAGTCGCATACCGTCTGCTCAGAGGTGACATGTGCCTGACATACAAGGCCATGTCCAACCCGGAATTAATGGACATGCTCCACCTCAAAAAATCCAAATCCACCAAAACCACTAGAGCAAGCAACTTAAACCTTAGCACGGATATAAATAGGACGTGCTGGAGGGATAGATTTATCACTCAGAGACTCCCTATGCTGTGGAATAAAATCCCGGTCCATGTGAGGCAGAGCACCTCGCTGACTCTGTTCAAGAGAAATCTAGACCTGTGGATGGGAGATCGTAGGTTTACCCCGGGAATCATCTCTGTGTCACTGCTGGACAGAGGCACAACAAACTAATGGGCACAGTATTTTTTCATATAAGGGGTGGCGTAAGCCACAAAAATTTGGGCTAGGCTTATAAATGCCTTAGGGCAGATAGCCTAGTATAAACCTATGAACCTATGACCCTATGAACAATACAACGTTTGATGAAGTATCATCATCAAACTCTTGGCCATACAGCTTTGCTCCCCACCCTCATTTATGTTTATCATTATCTGACTTATTAACTAGAGTGAAACAGTAACTGGGGGGGGGGCTCAACTTGGTAATATGGGGTGGTGACAGTTCACTGCCATGAGTCAGAAAATAAGGTTGTAGTACTGGAAAGTATTACTATCCTCCTCTGGAAATATGTGTGTCTGTGTGTGTGTTTGTGAATGTAAGACTCTGTTTAAGGTGGAGTTACTGGAGACAAATGAGCATTAGAAGGCACTGAAATTCAAAGATAGTGGTAAGAAAGAGGTCTGTGAATCTTGGCTGAAGACTCTGCTGGTTGTGTGTTTTGAGTGGAGTAACAGTGCATATTTCCTGCATGTCCTTATGGCTAAGCTGCACTCTTGAAAATATTTAGAGGTTCTTATATGTGTGCCTTAGTTATACTTTAAGCTGTTTGGTTCTAGTGGTGCAAATATTTTAATTTAGTAATGGGCAGTGGAGCACATCCCAGTGTCATAGCCACAGTCTACCATCCTTCTCCCTTTTCTTTGATTTGCATTTCTGGAATTCAAACCCAATATTTATGCCACCATTTATTTCTGTTTGCATTTGTGAACAGTAATGACAATATGGAAACTGAACTTATTTAGTCTGTAAAACAGTTTTGTCACCAGAGGTGTGTGTACATCAAAGACGCAAAATGTTGAACGCTCACAAGAGCAAAAATGCCGAAACTCGAATTCAGTATTGTGGGGGGTGCAGCTTCCCACACCCCCTGCTAAATATATATTCCAACTTTGAGATCGCACTACAATGAAGAAAGAGCAAATATCCCACTCTTCACTGTACTGCAATCTCAAAAACGGACCCTCGACATTTCGGCACTTTTGCTGTTGTGCCGTTCGACATTTTCATTTTTCGATAACATTATATAGATCCAATATGCAAAGGTCTTGACTGCACAGCAGTTATTTTATTATTTGTTTAGTTAGAATATTTAGGAAAGGAAACAGGCAGAAATGAGCTCTGAAAACTATGCCAAGATGTCGTAACTACTGACCAATAGACGACTAAAGGAATTTTACATGCCAATATCCAATGAAGAGTTGATAGTAGCACTGTGTGCAGCTGGAATGCAGGCTACTTAACTGGAACACAGACTAGAAGGTGATGTGGATATCTAGCATATAGAAAAAGGACAGTCCATCCCATACCCAGATGACCTAGAATACCAGAGCCACAAATAAGAAAGTAGATAAAAATCCACAACGTTACCAGCAAACCGATAAAATATTTATTAAACAATAACCAGCACACTTAAAACAGACAACATTTGAAGCACAAATTTCTATATAAAGAATCTATTTTTATTCTAAAATATGGAACCCTGACAGTGACACCTACTGGTCTTAATAGGGAATGTTGCTGGAAATCTCTCTTTTAAAAGTTTTTATTGGATAATTGTATTATTGCTGCTAATTGTTAGCAGTATTTATTGATGCATTGTTTAATGTTTATTAACTCCTAGAAGGCCTGTGGTCCGAGGTGCTAGAGTATTGTCTGTTTTAAGTGTGTTGGTTATTGTTTAATAAATATTTTATCGGCTTGCTGGCAATGTTGTGGATTTTTGACCTAGAATACCAGTTGGCATTAGAGTTACTGGTGCTAGGGATGAAATACTTATGGACTGAGGCAGCTGACAGTATGTAACAGGCAGAGGTGCAAAACATCAACAGGTAGTCAAAGGAAGAGAAAAGGAATTCCTGTAAAAAAAAAAAAAAAATGAAATGCTGGCTTCACACGAGAGATACATAAGTAATGGTGAGAGATAAGCCAAGCCCTAGATGCCAAGTCAGTACAAAATTAATTCCACTGTATAAATAGGAAAAGAGTTTAATAATTATATTTAGACATTTGAAAGAGTGCATCTAGACTAAACTGACCCAGGTTAGTGAATGGGGTTTTTAACACCTATGCTCATGGGTACAGTAATGCATGCTGTCTCAAAAGTTAAACAATGTTGATTATTTGAATTATGATAAAATGAAAGACTGTTTCTTCAGAGATTTTAAACTTACTCCTGAAGCATACTGAAAGTGATTCAGTGACCATAATAGAAAGTCATGGGACAATATGAGATATTATATTGCATACAAAACACGTACTTTTACAGGTGGTTGTGTGGTTGTCAAGTCACTACATTTGAAAAGCTAGTAGACCTTTTGGGGAGGTAGTAAGCACTCAGTACTCTGAAAGAGGACATGCAAATCTGGTTGGTAGATCAGAAATGCAACAATGCTGAAGAGATGGAGAGGAAGGGGAACCTCTATCTAGCAAATAACAATTGCATAAGGAGAGGCACCCAGCACAACATATGGATAAAAGGAGAACTTGGAGGACAGCTTAAGCAATCACAGCAAGATCCCACAGGCAAAGGGGATATCAACAGTGTCGCCACACACTCAGCTCTTGGATTTAAGTCTTTCAAATTAAACAAAGTGGGTGCATACAATACCAAAGTCCAGTGTCACAAAGTGGGCAATAAAAGGCACAGGAGGAAGCAAGTAGAGTTCACACCACAGCAGTGGTAAGTTGCCTGGAGGCAACCTCTGTGCCAAGCTACCTGAAGATTATCTACCCTATGCCACTGGAGTGGAAAGAGACCAGTACCGAGACATGTAGCACTGGACATAACTGTTGTTATACCTGCATTATGTAGTCCGAGAGGCTGAGGTGGTATCATGGTTAAGTAGTTTACCTCACAGTCACATGGTATGGGGTCTGATTCTTACCTTTGGAAAGATAAATTGGCTAGGCTTAAAATGGACCACAAGGGCAACTTTCCTACTTACCTATGAACCTACTCCAATTAGGGCCTTGAGAGGGATACTGTTTTGGGTACCATTGACCAATATTTATTTGCATTTGGAAGCCAAAAGAACAAGCATTTGCCAGAGTCTGAAGATATTTTATCAGATATTTTTATAAGGAATGATTCTGATAATGAAATACTTTGTGTGCACACGGAGAAGGGAGCTGGGAGCAAACCCAGCCATTGCCCACACCTCCAAACAAAGCTGATAATATGGCTATTTCAGGAGGGGATTAGTTGGTAGGAGTCATTTTGAATCTCACTCACAGCTATTGAAAGGTCCAGGCTTCCCTAGGAAGGTGTTACTTCAGGGGGAGAGTTGGGTTGCCATAGCAAGTAAAAATTTGAGGCACCACTGTCAGAAGATACCAGACTTGCTTTTGGGGATGGGAAGGGACACAAAGGAAGAGTTGAAACACTTGCGGCTCTTAGGTCTGCTACTTTACAGGACTCGAGGGAGCTAGCCAAGGAGGCTCCTGATCTTTAAGGGTAGGGGGGAGTCTGTATACTCAAACAAAGGGTTATTGTACAGAGAATGGACTCCTGATGGAGGGCTAGAGGGAGACGTGATAGACCAGCTACAAATGCCAATAGGCTACTGATGAACACTTCTTTCCATAGCCTAATGTATTCCTTTTTCCTGGCCATATGGGCATAAAGTATAGAAAAAGAAGTTTTATGGTTAATTTTTATTGGCCAGTTATTGCAAAGGATATGAAGGGGTTAATGAAAGGCATGTCATCAGTGCCAGAGGGTTGGCAAGGCAAAAGATAATACTTCATCTGCTTTTATACATTTTCCTGTCATAAGAAAGCATTCCAGAGAGTAGCTATAGGCATTATGGGGTCTCTTAGTACCCCAAGCTCCATATGTAAGAGGTATATCCTGGTGTCTTTGGACTATGCTACTAGGTAATTTGAGGCAGTGACTCTGTCTTCTATTGAGACATAGAAGGTGGCAAATACTGTGTTAGAAATTCTAATCAGGATAGGTTTTCCAGGCAAAATACTGCCAGGCAGAGGTGCCAGTTTCATGGCAGACCTGCTGGATTGTTTGTGGAAATGTTGCAAAGTAGGGCATTTAAAGAATACCCCCTGCCAGTCACATGGCAGTAGAGTGGTGGGGGGGGGTTAAACTCTAAACTGAAGATCATGTTGAGACATTCACATATGACTTAACATGAGAGTAAGATAGGTACCTACCTCATCTCTTTGCACATAGAGCGATGCCACAGAAATCTAGAGGATTTTCACCTTTTGAACTGCTCATTGGTGCCAGAGAGAGGGTCACTGGATTTAATTCACAATTAATGGGAGGATGACTGCCATTTTTCACAAGGACTTTGTTGTGTAGTATGTCCTAAATGTTAGGACTAGGATTAGGAAGATCATGGGGTTAGTACAAGAGCACCTAGCACAAATAGAATGGTATCAAAAGATCTGATATGGATGGACAGTCAGAGCTTGACAATATTCTGTTGGCATAAAGTCAGAGTACTTATTCCTGTAAGACAAAATAAAATGCATCCAGCAGAGGAGTCTTTTCAGTACTATGAAAAAGGTAAGTGGTGTTAACCATGCGGTAGAATTGCCATGCAGGAGGCAGAAGCACAAACTCTAAAATGTTAACATGATAAAACCCATCCATGACACAGAAACATTGGTACTCAGTATCTACAGTAAGTTACAGGAATAATTGGAGAGGATCTTGTGGTAAACCTCAGTGAAGCGTGGTATTGAACCTTACTAGTGAGGTAGCTCTTTCACATGAGATATCTCCATCCAAATATTCAAATATTCAGGCAGTAGTACAGAAAATTAGAGACACATTAACTGGTTAACCAGGGTGTGTCTATCTGGTGAAGCATCATGGGAACATAGGGGTCCAGTGACCCATCAAGGGTGCCCAAGTTGGTTAAGCAAACCCCGAGAGGGGAACTGAAGATGCTGAATCAGGGTAATCCAGTAGTCCAGCAGTTTCTTCACTTTATTGGTGGTGCTGGTGCCAAAGAAAGATGGCAGCACCTGTTTTTTGTAGACTATAAGAAACTGAATATTCATATGGACTCAGACATTTACAACATACCCAAAACAGATGAAACTTTACAATATCTAACTACTATGCTGACCTGATAAAGAGTTACTGGCAGGTACCCTTGATATTTGCAATGAGGAAACGTTCAGCTTCTTTGACCTATTTTGGATTATTTGAGCTAAGAAACATGTCACTTGGGATGAAGAATACCCCACTGACCTTCCTGAGTTGAATAAGTTGCACCCTAGCAAAGTTGGGAACTATGCTGTAACTCACCTGAAGAGTATTGCAATCTACAGCTAGTCCAGGCATGAACATGTTACATGTTAGGAAGGTACTGGTAAGAAATTGAAGGGCATGGTTAATTATTAAGGCCAACAAGTGTCAAGCATGAATGGTAAAAGTGTCTTATTTGTGACATACAAAGGGTACTGTTAAGACACAGTCAGAGCCTGCCAAGACAGAGATTATTAAGGGAAGGCCTAACCCTATTATTAAGGATAATTTAAATATGTTTTCAGGGAGGGAACTAGGTAGTGTACCAGAGCACTGTACCCTAATTCCAAGCTTCATTTTTTAATGGTATTTCAAGCAAAATAGTTTGCGCTGTAGAAGGGAAAGAGATGTGAGGTTTATGTGCACATATGCCACTGTTTTCTGAATTAGAATATAACAGATATGTGAACTGTACTTAAATGCTGTAAGACCTGCAGTAGGTACACTTCAAATATATGATGCAATCTGCAATATGTGTATGTGGTTTCTTTGGCATGAAAAGATTTATGAATTTCTGATTATTTTCTATGCCTGTAAATAAAAAGATAAAAAAGTAAAGAAAATGTATTGAGCTTACAACTGAAGTCGAAAAGTTGTTATATTTCTGCCTCCTGGTGGTAACTACAACACGTATGGCACTTCTCAAGGCACTTAATAACAACTGCATGACAATATATATATGTGAATATATATATATATATATATATATATATATATATATATATATATATATATACACACATATATATATGTGTGTGTGTGTGTGTGCACAGATAAACACACATACATCAGATAAATAAGAAAGACAGCAAAAAAGGTGCAAAGAAACAAGCAATTGAGGAGTGTTACCTGCAGTCTGTAACTTGTGAGAGCTTTACAATTTTTTCTCTGTCTTAATTATATTCTGAAACTTCTTCTAGTATTGTTAGGCCTCAGTAATTCCATTAGATAAGATTAGCTAGAAACAAAAATATAGCTACAGTCAGATCTTTCTTTCTTGTCATTTATTTGACCAGTAGGATTATTTTCTGTTTCCACGTACACTTTGTTTGTATTATTTACCTGTTAAACAGTACCAAAAATTGAAGAAATGTATATTATTTGCCATATATTAAACTTTTTGTATTATTAATTTTCCACTATCAGTGTAAGTGGTTATTAGTTTATACCCTAAAACTGCCTGAAAGGGGTTGACATACTGTTTGATTTTGTGTTATAGTCAAGGCTTCTACCTCACATGATGTTATTTTGTAGGTACAGAGACCGACGGCTCTGTAACAAGAACATTAGTTACAAAGGTTCTCTCTCTGTTTCCAAAAGCTTATAATGAGAGTATTGTAGTTTCCTGATTTTTTGACTGCCAGTATCAGTCTACCTTTTCACCACTTTGCTCCCTTTGCATTTATTGGTGACTGTCCAACACAGCATTTTAATGAACAATTGAATATTAGACTGGAGAAAGAAAGTGAATTACTTCCTTTTTAAAGCTAAGAACTCTACTTCAGTAAAGTCTGAAAGTTGAAATTCTTACATTTGTGATTAATAAGTGTTACATAGGTACATACGTTGAACTGGTTTGTGCTACATATGCTGATTTTTGACACTTTATTTAGAAGTATTATTATTTTTTTGTAAATGGGTGGCCACAGTGGTGTAGTGGTTAGCATTGCTGCCTCACAGCAAGAAGTTCTCTGGTTTGATCCTCGACTGGGCTGAATTCTGTGCAGAGTCTGTATGTCCTCCTTGTAGTCGCGTGGGTTTCCTCCAGGTGCTCCAGTTTCCTCCCACATCTCAAAGACATGTTGTAGGTGGATTGGACACTCTAAATTGGCCCTTGGCATGAATGTGTGCATGTGTGTGCCTACTGTGGAAGGTTGGGCACTGGGCTGGCAACTCAACACTGTAAAACTCCACTGCTAGTCATGAGCCACGGTGGCGACCCCTAACCAGGAAAAGCTGAAAGAAGAAGATTATTTTTTTGTAAACATCCCTCCACTATTCATTACCTCCTCAACCAAAAACTGTATATAATGCAAAAATAATGCGACAAATATAAGAAGATAACATGCACTTTTACAACAAAATGCAATGTAGAAAAACTACAAAATAAAATATTTGCAGAAAGTCCAGAGTAATATGAAAATATTTCTTCTAAGTGGTATTCTTGAAATTTTATTGAAGGAAAGAACAGCTAATATGTGATGAGAAAAAAAGAAAGAAAGAAATCATTAGATGGTTGGAGTTCTGTTGTTCTTTAACCTCTGAAAATAAAAACTGAAAGACTTGCTTTTGCTCAAACTCAGAACTTTAGCTCCAAGCTGCAATATTTATCTGAGGCATTACTCTAGATGTCTGTGACTGACAAGGCACTTTTAAATACCTGTGTTTACAGGGGTTTCATGGTTCACTAGTTAGGATCAATGATCTAACTTACTCTACCCCTCCTGCTCTCCTATATGATGTAAAAGACAATGGACAAACCAAAGAAATAAAATGTAAAATGTACCAGAAATGCAAACAGAAGAAAATTCAGACAAATAAATTGAATAATTATTAAATTGTAGTTTTCTATATGTGAAGCTTTTAGTTTTTGATTAAAGGGAAGGAAAGTCACTTTTTGGAAAATTTAACTTGATATTTGGGTGCTATCCTTAAACTTGCTATACATCAATAGTCAATTCCTCCCTGGTTAGATCAGACCAGAAACTAATAACCATGGAAATCCACATCTCACCCACACCCTCTGCATAGGTAACTACCATGACAAATTTCTCCAAAGCTGACTTTGGACTCCTAAAAACAGAGGTAGCTAACTTCACGGCACCCATCTCAATGGAAAATAGATGCATGACTGCCAAATCAATGACCGATGCACTGTACAAACACGTACATAAATGCATGGAACTAGCCAGATCCAACAGAACCAAGACGCTCTCCTCCAAAAAAATGAAGCCAATCTGGTGGTCCCCTGCCATTAATAAACTCTGCAACAAAAGGAAGAAACTGTTGTTGAAAAAGGTGAAGTCCCAAGACTGGAAAAACTCCCTTATTAGCCTCAACAAAAAGTTGAGATCCCTTAATAAAAACCTCTAAAGCCAGCTATGAAGGCAGAATTGTGGCAGATACTAAAAACAACCACAAAGCATTCTATAGTTATATCAAGAATCTCCACAGCAATATCCAGGTTTGCTCTAGGTTACTGCACAATGGTACATCCTATACTGAGCCAACAGATATTGCCAACATACAGGCTGACAGATTGACTGCCAACTTTACCCCCCCCCCCAAGGACCAATCACAATACTGGAGGAATGCCAGGCACCCAGCATTACTGCAGCATAGGTTAAAGCTGCATTGTCCAAGGCCAAGAATGCAGCTTCCATAGGACCCAACAACATTCCTGGATGTTTTCTACATGAACTACAAGGTGAACTGGCACCACATCTGTGTGCCCTGTTCAATCACAGCCTCACCTCAGGCTTTGTCCCTACCGAATGGCGCACTGCTACAGTCATCCCTCTCCATAAAGGGGGAGTGACTACAGACCCTGGGAATTATCACCCCATTAGCCTGTAAGGCTGTGGAGCACATGATCATGGACCTAATTAACAAGGATATATGGAATTTCCAAACTCTAGATCCCATGTAATTTGGTTTTGTGAAAGGTAGATCATGCCTGCTCAACTGGTTGACTTCTTTGAGTCAGTCACCAGAGATGTGGATGAGGGCAAGGCAGTTCATAAAGCCTGCCTCAATCTGGCCAAGGCCTTTGATACCATTCCCCACTCAAGAATTATTGATAAACTCAACAAACTAGACAGCAACCCCTAAATCCCTATGTGGGTTGCAAATTGGCTCACAGATAGAACCCACAATGTAAAAGTAGCAGACTCAAAGTCAGACTGCCAACCAGTCATGAATGGAGTCCCACAAGGATCAGTCCTGGGTCCTCTTCTGTTTGGCATCTACTTCTCAGACGTCCAGGCCAACATGGATGGATTCTGGCTGACCAAGTTCGCAGACGACTGCAAGCTGAGAGCCAGTATTAATTCCCCAAGTGATGTAGACATCCTACAAAAAGGCCTCACTGAGAACCGTGACTGGTGTTGAAACCATGGCCTTAAGCTTAATGCCAAAAACTGCGTTGTCATCCCCTTTGGGAAAAACTCAGTTCCCACTAATTACCACACTGATGGGAGCCCACTGAACACTGAAGGCCTTATAAGAGATCTGGGGACACAGGTTGACAGCAACCTCTCCTTCGACCACCACATTGCCACTGTGGTCAGAAAGTCCTTCTCTGTGGCACATCTCATTACTAAGGCTTTTGCATCCAGGAAGAAAAGAGGTCATCATCTCTGTCTACTCTTCTCTCATTAGGCCAATCATCGAGTATAATGCCTCATTTAGCATGTATCTCACTAGACACATGCAAGAGCTGGAAAGGCCATAAAAGTACCTCACGAAGAGGAACCTAGGCCTTAAACACATCTCCTACATGGACAGACTCAAAAAACGCCAGCTATTCTCTGTCTGATATCATCTACTAAGATGCGATCTCTGCTTGACTTACAAAGCCATGTCTGACCCAGCTCTGTTAGAAATGCTACATCTAAAGAAATCCTAATCCCTCCGCACCACACGCTCCAGAGACCTCAACCTCATTACTGCAACCAACAGAACATGCTGGAGGAATAGGTTCATAAATCAGAGACTGCCCATGCTCTGGAATACACTTCCCATACATGTCAAGTTGTGCACCTCACTGGCCCTCTCCAAGAGAAATCTTGATGAGTGGATGGGAAATAGAAAGTTCACCCCGGGGATCACTCCAGTGGCTCTGCATGATAGAGGCAGTGGGAACAAATGTCGGGCGGCATGATGCCAGGGCACTTCTATGGGCTAGGCTTGTAAAGGCTCCAGGGTCATTAGCCTAGTACACACCTATGAACCTATATTACATAACTCTTTCTTTTCTTAATTAAATATGTTTATCTACTCACTTATTAAAAATGTTATGGCTAGTCATCTGTTTATGTATTTATTAAATAATAAACAAGAAGTATTTATTATTAAAAGGTGACAAAATTGCTGGAATCCACAATTGGCTAGGCCACCCTGCTATACACTTTTTTTTTTTGAATTTCTTATTATTTGGCTCAGTAGCAAGACTGAAACAATAACTGGGGGGTTCCCCAGCCTGGTAATCTGGTGTGGTGACAGTATAGTACTGTGGGCCAGTGCTGCTGGAAAATATTACCAGCCTCCCCTGGAAATTAGTGTGTGTGTGTGTGTGTGTGTGTGTGTGTGTGTGTGTGTGTGTGTGTGTGTGTGCATGTGTGCACATGCAAATGTGCACATGTGTGTCTGTGTATAAAGGACCGTATTTAAAGTACATTTACTAAGTGCAATGCACTGGAACTCTGAAAGAGTGGTGAGAAATGGTTTCTGGTGTACTAAGCGAAAGACTCTAGGCAACAGGGTTTTCAATGCAGACCCTATTCATGGGTTTATATAATGAAAGCTCATAGCCACGACAACAGTGCATATTTTATGTATGCTGTTATTGCCATGTTGTAGTCCAGTGGTTCCCAAACCTTTTCAATTCTCAGTTCCCTTGTTGAATCCAGGTTTTCCCAAGGTGCCCCCCCCCTCAGATTCTAACAAGTATACTTTGCAAAATATTATTTTTTTTTTAATTAAAAGGGTTAGTTAGGTAAAAATAAATAGCACATGTATTTAAGATCACAAAAAAATGTAATTGTAATTGAACAAATTAATAACACAGGTATCACAAAAACATACATTTCAATTCAACTGTCCAGAATTTCGTAAAATGTCCAGATTTTTATATTTGGTCTACTTCAGATCAAATTTATAGTATTCTGGGGTGGGTTTGTCATTATAGCTTACAAAACCACTCCATGCTGCATGATCAAAAATGCTCAGAGGTAGTTGCACTGATTAAAAAAAAAAAAAAAAAAAACCCACAATATTACCTCACAAAGTCTTTTTTTTACCAAACTTAAAGCACTTTTTGTTAAAATACCACATTTCTTCTCCAACGAGAGACATCTGATTTTTCAAAGCCAATTTTTTTTCTTTTTATTTATTTTACTTAAACTATGTTGACTGGCTAAAACAATGAGTAAAAAGATCACACAGAAAAAACAATTACTGCAAAATAGCCCAACCAACAAACTAAAACAATAAGTAAAAAGGTCACACACAAAAGCCAATTGGTTTAAAAAATAAACAGAAAAACTATGTTGACTGGGTTAGTCCCACTAGGCCAATGGCCTTTTCTTCAGGGAGACCAGATGTTGTATTTATACTGATTATGGGAAATTTGGCCAGGGCCCAAAGGAACTTCCCCTATTCTTTTCAATAAGTGCTGTGGAATCTCTTACATTCATCCAAGCTACCATCAAGCCAGGCAAATGGGGCCTCAGTTTAACATCTATTTTTCTGGCCTGCCTTGAGACAAGAGATTTATACAATTTTATACAGCCTCAAAATTACAAAAAGAAAAAAAAAAAAAAACAGGTAAACACAATTTTGTTTTCAATGGACAGAGAGGTCAAGGCCATATACAGCTCCTTTGCATTTATAGATGGCCACACAAATCAGTAATTAAACTCAATACACAGTTTGTGCCACAAAGAAATAACACGGAAGTTAGCATGTTTTCACAGTATTTGGAAGCTTTTGTGAGACAATTATATGCACTAATTTAATAGACAACTGCAGATTTAATAAATTAAAGATCAGCAAGTAAGAGACAAAACGGTGATCGGGCTGGCTGATTTTGGAAGTATTACAAAAGGTACATCTTGAAGTTAATCCATCTTTAGAATAGCAATACAAATAGAGGATGACAGGTGTGCTCTCTGGCTAAGTGCAAGACATCTGGACAAAGCTAAAAAAATATGGGGAAGACTAAGCCCCCAAAATAAGGGCACTTTTTAAACACTGCTCTTATAAACTTAGAAAACTGCTAAAGTAATAAGTTGTCAATTAACATGCATTTTCAGAAGGATATGAAGTCTGAAACTAAAATGTATGTCGTTATTTAGTGCCTTCAATCTTCACTAATTTGCCAGAAAAATGCAAATTTTATGAAGAACAGACCTGAAATAAGAGGCAAAAATCTGATCTGGGCATTCTGCAAAAACATGTACAGCTGGTAACCCCTCAAAGTGGCTCTGAAATCTTCACATCTGCAAACTATTCAGAAGAGTTTTATGCATGCAACTAATGTAAACAAAGAAACATGCAAGATGCAACTAATTCTGCAAGATACCTGCAAACAATTTCCAGTTCGGCAGCTGTTGCAGAAGAGCAGCCGAGCGCCTGAACTACATCTTCCTCATCCTCCTCCTCATCCATCTCAGTATCTTCCAGTGAAAAATCTCGTGGCAATTTTTTCCACAAAGCCCCAAAGGACCCCACATAAAACACTTTAGTGTTTATTTGTGACAACTCTTCAAAATCTGGAATAATAGGGTTCATCGGTCGAGCATTATTATGACTATTATTAGTACCACTCTGGTCTGCCATGCTACATCTCCCCATTAGTTCCACAGGAATTTTGTTCAGAGTTCAGACTGTCTAACTTTAAGCAATGAGAGTGGGAGGCAGGGAGTTGGTAGGCCATTTAAAGTCCCCCCTCAGGGATGGAAGTGGAGATGTCCTAACCCCCAGAATGCCCTTAAGATCCACAAGTGGCTCCAGCAATATTATAAGTCCAGTGGGGTAGGAGATAAGCTGATAGACATTGTGGGCATGGGAACTGGGGGCCAGTGTGGGGAGTAATGATGCCCCAAGAAGGACAAAAAAATGTAATATAAAAATGTCTTGACTAATAGAATCTTTACAGATCTCCCAACTCACTAAAAACATACCTACAAGGCTCTATACTTTTTTCTATTCTGTTCTTTTTATTTGTCAATAACCTACCTGCTGACCTTCCTTAAATTCCAGATAACATGGAAAAGGAACAGATCTAATCCTTCACACATCATTAAAAACCAACTTAAACCAACATGAAAATGACCTCAAAACAATTTTCATCCTGTTGAGCCAACAAAAACTTATTTTTATCATGAAAAAAGACTGATAGTATGATTTTTGGAATACAACAAAAGCTCACCTCTTTCCACAAGAATGAAATTTGTCTTCACCAATCATGCACCCCTCAAACGCACTAGAGTAACACCCACTTTGGTTGCATCAGGTAAATTCTCACAGTGTCATTTCACTTTAAATTTATTATACATCCGGTGTTCTAGCCTTGTTTTAATTTGCAAAGTGAGTTAGGCTTTGTTTTTGGGTTCTTAAACAAACAGTTAAACGCTTAGTAAGTATTCAAGTGCTAAGGCAACTCCAGCACCATTTCTGGACTGCATCCACAGATGCAGCAATACAGATAAATTTATTTAATACTTCCGACTTTTCAGGTAAGAGACTGCTGGATCTACTTTTGTGGAATGCAATGTTGTGAGTTCGTCCTCCTCTAAAATACATTCGGTAACAACAAAAACACGCCAACTGCCGTTTACCAATATGTAAGCTATCACTTTATAATTTATGGAACTCTACACCCCGACATTCATGAAGGCCCCATTGCCGTAATACGAACTCATGAAGGCCTATAACCCCAACCCATTCAGTATCTCCACTGTCCCTGCCCCTCACACCCCACTCCATGTAATAACGTTGTTGGTAGTAGACTCCTCCACCAATGCCCATAACTTGACAAGAAAAGCGGGCACGTTGCTACTGTTTTGATTCATGATCCCTACTCCAGACAACCCAACTCAGTGTACCACAACAACATACCTCAACTTCAAGGAGTCGGCACTGTTGAAGAGTTCTTAGATTCCTAAATAAACTATTACAAAATGCCCTGGCATTAACCCATAGCCCCAGATGGACCACACTATCAGTGAAACAAGATCAGGTGGGAAGGTTTACACCGTTAAAACAAATACAAACATATACTTGAACCTCTGAGTATTTAACAAATGTTTTCTCCTGCTTGCTATAACTCTCCACTAATCAGGGTCAAATCCAGAAATAATCAGGGGAGCTTTTAAAACAGTAGTGCTATTAAAACTTGGTACATTGTCAGAATAAACGAATGGGAACTAATATACATTTTCTTATAATAAATAACACAAATTAGAGTTATAGACTTATTTTATAAGTGTAATTCACCTCCTTTTTCTCCAAAAGCCATCAGTTTTTGGAGGGATTAAGGGGACAGAACTAAAACTGACTCAAAAATCAAGCACGGTTGAGAGGAGGTTTGCTGCTTACATTGATCAAAATAAATTCTTGCATTCATTTTAGAGAAGTATTACCTACTTGCCAGCCTAGACCAATACAAATGTGCCGCTATAACAGTGGATCAGAATGCAGTAAAGCTACAGACTTCTTAGGTAATTGTTTTACTGCTGACAGATTAAATAATAATAATAACTTTGTGCTTGGTAAGTAGACAAAAGTGAATGAGCTGATTGGCTTAAAGCATGTACTCTATTTAGGAAACTCTGCTATCTGCAGCTAAAAGAAAACAAAAAGCGATTGACTTGATTATTAATGTATTTGAGACACCAGTTTTGGTGGGACAATAATGCATATTATGATCACTACTAAGACAGCAATTCACTACTCTCTGTGTGTGGAAAGAAATGCACATGTAGTACTATTTATATGCTACAAAGCATATTAGTTCGCGGAACCCCTGTGAGGAAGCCATGGCTCCCCAGGACGCCGCGGTGCACACTTTGGGAACCCCTGTTGTAGTCAGTAAATTGTTTAGTGATTCATAGTTATTTGGTTGTTTATATTTTAATCTGTTTGGTATTAACTGTATGATTCATGAGACCATGCCAAGGTGGTTATCAGATTTAAGATTACTAAGGTTTTTAGAGTTAAAAAATTCAGTTTACTGGTTGGCAGTGATGTGGATCACAGCACTGTAGTCACTTTCCAGCCTCTACCTCTTCTGTTTACATTGGATCACAATGGTGGGATTCAGACCCCATGTTTCTATGGGTCTATATTATGTGATCGAAAATTTAGATTTTCGAACACGTAATGATCGACCCCAATTGAGCGAAACGGCAGAGTGTCGAACACGTAAATGGAAATCTCCGTAAGAGGAGATTTCCATTTACTGCAATGTAGTGCAGTCTCGGAGTTGGTATATTTAAGTAGCGGGGGGTGTGGGGGTGCATGGGGCTTGCCCCCCTGCATAAAGCAGTTTAATGGTTTGTTTGGGTTTTTGTTATTTTTTTCTGGTCGTTCGACATTTTGCCGGTTCGCTCTATTGGGGACGATCATTACGTGTTCGAAAATCTGAATTTTCAATCATGTAATAGTTATTTATTTATTTATTCCAGTTTGGTGACCGGGGAGGTCCACTAGGCTCAATAGCCCGTTTTCAGTGGAGGCCCGGGGAGAAAAGCTCTACCATACAAAGTTACATCACATCTATCACTATTACACATTAAAGAAGCTTTAGAAGGCAAGAAAGTGCCCAGGAAGAAATGTCTGAGAGATATACTTAGTAGATGAAGAGTAGGCAACCCCAGCATTACATAACTAAATTCCTGACATTGAAGAAATTACTTTGTGAGGCCCATCTTATACTCAGTGCTACTAAAAGTCGCTGTTTCTGATTGTGCTCAAATCATTAGAAAATCTGCTGCAATAAATCTGCAAAATGAAAATCCTAGATTCCATTCATGATGACACCTTTCTTCTTTGCCTACTATGCTTGTAACACAAAGTAAACATAAAAATTTCAGATCCTACAACTATAATGGGCATTCACTCTTCAAGAATTAAATTATAAACATCTGTACAAACTGCTGAATGAAATTGCAAATCTGAGTAATGTCACTGTATTTCAGAAGCAACTAAAATCACCTCTAAATATCTCATTACTTAAGACCAAACACCACATCTCATTAACTGTTAAATATACACTATAATGCATATATTATTTAGAACATAAAAATGTATAAATGCAAAACACTCATGAACGTTCTCCTTACAAACTTTATCTGAAAAAGTGGATTATCAATTAAGTCCAAATATTCCATAATGGTTGTTGTAAAGAAAAATTACCAAAAGGGCATTCCACCAGGAAGTATATATTTTTAATTTAAGTGCTTTATTCATTCAGCAGTAATTTTAATGAAGTGTTACCATTAAACTGTCTCAAAGTTTTTATGATTTTTTTGTAGTCTAGAGTTGCATACTGCAAGGACTAGCATTGTTAGAGGACTTTACCCTGTTTTTTTATACTAGTTGATGTACTTATCAACCTTATTAAACTTACACAGATTATTTATAATTCTACAGTGTATCATCTACAAGTGCGAAATCAGAAAAATTCAGGCAGATTAAGACACTATTAAGCTACAGACTGCCATACATCGCAGTACTCCTAACTTGGTCTCATTGCAGTATTGGTCCATTCTTCTGTATAGTAATGCAAAAAAAAAAAAGAAATAAAATAAATAAATAAACCACTGCCATTTTAAGATTCACAGATATAATAAATCAGAATAGTAATTCAGGAGTGTTTCTGCCATTTCACACTGAGCTAATCAGAGGAAGGGCAACGAGCAAAGCCTGATCTGCGATGTATAACATTAAGTATCCTGTTTTTTGCTTATTTTTATGAGTTATTTATAGTATTTTTATTGTCTGCTACATACTTTTCTAGCTAGTTTCACTGTGTGTGAGGTATTAACTGGAAATTTTCTACATTTGTTAAGCATCTGTTTGGGTTTGTTTGATCTGATTTCCTGCCAAGGAGTGTATCATATAACTTATTTGTTTGCAGTTAAAAGCATTCTGTAGAGTCTCCTTGCTCCTTTATCTGTTTAAAACTTTAATTTAAAGGCTCACTGCTGCTTTTCTGCTGTGATAAACATTTCTGCAGTTTTTGTCTACCTAAGTAGTGTGGGTAGTTGTAGCATTGTCCATATTCAGACTTCTGTTTTGGGCCTAGTTATTTGTTTGTAGAGGCTGTGTGTCTGAGCACATGTTCCAGGCCATCTTAATTTAGCCAAAGCCAGTCTTGTATTTCAGTGAGAGGGGGATGTTTATGGTCATTGGCTGATTAGAGTTACCTGGACTATGGCTTGGAGTAAGCATCTCATTGGTTCTTCTGAGCTTTCTTTAAAGTTGTTTCAGATTTCAACTTTCTGTTACTTAAGAAGTTAACTTGTGAGTGTTTCTGCCATTTCACACTGAGCTAATCCGAGGAAGGGCACTGAGCAAACCCTGATCTGCGATATATAACATTAAGTATCCTGTTTTTTGTTTATTTTTACAAGTTATTTATAGCACTTTTATTGTCTGCTGCATACTTTTCTAGCTAGTTTCACTGTGTGTGAGGTATTAACTGGAAAATTTCTACATTTGTTAAGCACCTCTCTGGGTTTGTTTATTCTGTTTTTTGTCTCCGACCCTCCCTCCCTATTGGTATCCTGTTCTTATACTTGGTGGCTTTGCAGTTGCCCACCCCTACTGTACATTTGATCTGGGATACTCCTCCCAGTTTAGTGTCATTACCTCATTCTACCTAATACAGGGAGAACATTTGAGAAGGCCAACCCACTTAGTTCTTAACCTTGAGTTATCTTCTCCTTCTCCTTACTCCCTTTCCACTTTACAAAAAAAAAATTTTAAGCTTGTTTCCTGCTTTTCCTGTAAGTAGTCTAGTCTAGATACAAATTTGCTGTATCCAGGACTGTTTGTAAGCTTCTGAGACCCCACCGCTTAGCTAGGGTTAAACTATTCCCGGCACCATAAAGTCTTCTCTTCAAATTTTCCCTTAGAACTAGCCAGTCTTTTAGTTTTAGCACTCAAATTTGTTTCTTTGAGCTCAGCACATGTTCAGAACTTATAAGCACTAAATAAGCTACAAATTACTACAGTACTCAACTTTCCTCACTTGTCTAGAGGAAAACAGATTCCAGTACTTAATAAATAAGCACCTATCCAGGCATGTCTAAGGGTCAGCTCCCGGTGTTTTCTCCTGTCTTCCTGATGAATCTGGGCATCATGGGGCAATGCAGCAATTGCCTCATGTACACAGACAACCCTCTCCTCCTACCAACCAACACTACAACTTGTGAGAGATGTACTTATATATCCACACTGGAAGCAAAGCTCTCTTCATCCAAAGCTGGACTAGACAGTCAAGAGGAGAGGGTAAACACTTGCAACACACCACACTTATCTCATAGTCCCTCAAAACCTACACCACCAAAACACACACAAAGAAACACAAAACACACACCTACATTCACAGAGGCTCTCAATAAAAAGCTGCCCAAGCAACAGGGACATCCAAAGCAGAAACACAAACAACCTCCACCCCCCAACACAACCCAAATGACACATAGCCCACAATCTCAGTGTGCCACTCAACCACAGCCCATAAGGCATAACAATATACCAAACACTCTAGTCATAGGTGATTTTATAGTCAGGCACACTGATGTTCCACTCACCAGGCTAAACAAGGAGAGAATTACTGTCAGCTGCCTGTCAGGTGCCAGGAGCTGCCACATAATGCATGCACCCAGGTCATTCCACAACAAGTACAAATATGACTCTGTCATTGTCCATGTTGGTGTGAATGACCTGAGATGTACCTCTCTGGACTACATGAAAAGAGACATGAAGGAGCTGTCAGAACTTGAAGCCCAGTCATGTATGACCATAGCCCTGAGTAGCATCCTGCCATCGCCCAGAATGATACCACAGCACAAGGACAGAATGATTGACTTTAACAATGGGCTAAGCTATTGGTGTCAGTCTAAGGGGATCCAGTATCTGTCTGCCTGGGATGACATGATTGACAGACCATGATGTTTTGCCAGAGATGGCCTGCACCTGTCATCCTTGGGATTCTGGATACTGGCTAAGGCTCTTGCCACCCCCTATAGTGCCTTTTTTAGGAAAGGTTCAGATGACAAACTCACCACCGTAACAGGTACAAGCAAGCAAAATCTGAGGGTAGTGCTACTCAATGCTAGAAGTCTAAACCTCAAAATGCACTCACTCAAGGCACTCCTTAAAATGGAGAACATTGATATCTGTGCAGTGACAGAGACCTGGTTCAAGGCTCAAGAGAGCACCCCTGCATTACCATGCTATAATTCATACCACACCTTTCAGCCACCTAACCTGGACCAAAACACTAAAGGCGGAGGCATGTCCATATTCAGTAAAGATATCCACACCCCCAGGCTAGTTGCTGAGCATAATGCATCCGAGATTATCCAAGTGCAACTAACTCTGGGCAAGACCGAAATCCATATTGTAGCTTGCTAATCATGCCCCAGGATTCCCACTCCTCATTTCTTGATACACTGGAAAATATTAGGGTACAACTAACACCCTAATAATGGACTATTTCAACTACCCCACCATTAACTGGGAAAACTACTCATGTACAAACTCTTTTGCTCAACGTTTTCTGGAATTCATAAATACCAACACCTTGGATCAACTTATCCACACCCCCACCAGGGGCAGCAATATCCTATTACTAACATGGGCAACCGGTGTTCCACACCAGAGATCAATTCCTAGTTGGTCAGATCCGACCACAAGCTAATCACCCTAGATATCCACATCCCGCCCCCACCCCCCTTTAGGGAAACCACCATAAAACATTTCTCCAAAGCCAACTTCACATTTCTTAAGACAGAAGTGGCAAACTTCACGACACCCATGCAGATGGACAATAGAGGTACGACTGCTGAATCCTACACAAATGCACTTTATAAGCACTTACACAAGTGCATGGATCGTGCAATCCCTAACAGAACCAAGATGCTATCCTCCAAAAAAAGGAAGCCAATCTGGTGGTCCCCTGCCATAAACAAACTCTGCAACAGAAGAAAGAAACTGTTGCAAAAAATAGTAAAATCCCATGACTGGAGGAACTACCTGGTCAGCCTCAGTTAAAAGCTGAGATCCCTCATAAAATCCTCCAAAGCTAGTTATGAAAACAAAATCACCACTGATTCTAAAGACAACCACAAAGCATTCTATAGCTTTGTCAAGAATCTCAGTGACAACACTCAGATCTGCTCTGAGTTACAGCACAATGGCACTAAATATACAGAACCAACTGATATTGCCAACATTCTGGCAGATAGGTTCAGTGCTAACTTTACCCCCCTCTCACCCCCTAAAGGGACCATCTCTATACCAGAAGAATGCAAAGTTCCTGTAATCACAGCTGCACAGGTAAAAACCACACTCTCCAAAGCCAATAACATAGCATCTTTGGGACCTGACAACATCCCAGGCTGCGTTCTACACAAACTACAGAATGAACTGGCACCCCACCTAAGTACCATGTTCAATCATAGCCTCACTTCAGGCTTTGTGCCCACTGAATGGCACACAGCGATGGTTATCCCACTCCACAAAGGGGGAGCCACCACAGACCCCAGGAACTATCACCCCATTAGCCTGACAAGCCTGGTCTGCAAGGCTATGGAACGTATCATCATGGAACATATGAACAATGACACTGGTAATCTCCAAACTCTGGACCCACCCAGTTTGGGTTTGTAAAAGGCAGATTATGTCTCCTAAACCTGAAAAACATCTTTGAAGCAGTCACCAAAACTGTAGATGAGGGTAAGGTGGTTCACACAGCCTATCTAGATCTGGCCAAGACTTTCAACACCATCCCCCATTCTGGAATTATAAATAAACTCACTAAACTACGTATAAATCCCTATGTCACAAGATGGGTTGCGAACTGGCTCACTGACAGAACCCACATTGTGAAAGTAGCAGACTCCAAATCCGACTTGAGACCAGTGACAAGTGGAGTACCACAGGGTTCAGTCCTGGGTCCTCTCCTGTTTGGTATCTACTTCTCAGAAGTACAGGTTAACACAGAAGGTCTTTGGCTAACGAAGTTTGGAGATTACTGCAAACTAGGAGCCATAATCGAAACTTCTAACGATGTGGACATCCTACAAAAGGGCCTCACTGAGACAAATGCCTGCTGTTAAAGCCATGGCCTCAAGCTCAATGCCAAAAAGTGCATTGTCATCCTGTTTGGTAAAAAACTCTGTACCCATGAACTATCACATAGGCGGTAGTCTACATTAACACCGAAAGTATGATAAGAGACCTTGGGACACAGGTGGACAGTAGTCTCTCCTTTGATAATCACATCACCACAGTAGTCAGGAAATCCTTCTACGTTCCACACCTTATCACAAAAGTTTTCTCATTCAGGAAAGAAGAGGTCATTGTTCCTCTCTACTCGTCACTCATTAGACCCATTATAGAGTGCAGCACCCCCTTTTGGTATGTACCTCACAAGACATCTACAACGACTAGAAACGCCGCAGAAATACCTCACAAAGAGGATTACTGGCCTCAAACAGATGCCATATGCAGACCGTCTCAAAAAACTCCAGCTTTACTCTATGGCATATCGACTACTCAGAGGTGATCTCTGCCTAGCATACAAAGCTATGTCAAACCCAGAGCTTTTGGACATGCTCCACTTAAAGAAATCCCAATCCCTCTGAGCTACATGCTCTAGGGACCTAATCCTTGCCACCACAATAAACAGAACATGCTGGAGGGATAGATTCCTGTCCCAGAGACTTCCCATATTTTGGAACAAACTACCTATCTATATCAAACAAACCTCCTCATTAGCACTCTTCAAGAAAAATCTTGATGATTGGATAGGAGATAGGAAATTCACCCCGGGGATCACTTCTGTGACTCTGCTCGACGGGGGCACAGGAAAATAATTTTCTTGGGTGGCAAAACCAGGGTATCTTTTTGACTAGGCTTATATAGGCCCTAGGGCCAATAACCTAGTACCTACCTATGAACCTATGAACCTATAACATCAGCCCTCTTTCTGAATATATCCAAAGCATTCAACAGAGTTAATCATCATATTCTCCTAACTAAATTCTCTTCCTAAGGTCAATCCTCCTCCTCACTTAACTAGTTTCTTAGTTACCTCACTAATAGGTCCCAAGCAGTGAAATGACATATGATTTCTCCTCTTTCCTTCCTATACCCATCAGAGTCTCACAAAACTCCATCCTAGGATCACTACTGTTTAAGTTATTTATCAGTGACCTAAACATAGCAGAAAAAGAGGCCACCATAGTACAATATGCTGATGACTCCAAAGTGCTGCTAGGATGCTAGCCATGCTCCAACCCCTCACCCAAAATCCTTTTCTTCCATAGAGGCGTGACTTGACAAATCACAACTCCACCTGAATCCTAAAAAAGTAAAATGCTACTGTTCATCTCAACTCTCTCCTCCCAAAAAACAGCAATAATATTTTAATCCAACATGACCAATATAAAACGTTTATCCCACAGCAAACTATTAGGTGTGATTATAGACTACCAACTGAAATTTGATCTCCACCTTCAGCAAGCCATAAAGAAGATGTACCAAAAGCTAGGCTGCCTCTATAGAGTAAAACGCTATTTTACTGACCCTGCTAGACAAAACATAACCATTTCCTTCTACGCTTCACCTTTTTATTCCTCTCCTAACACATCTCAACTCTTCTCTATCAGCCAAAATAAAACAATGTTATAATAAAGGAGCCAAATTCACAGCCAACCAACAATATAGATCACATCACTGCCTTTTTCTAAAACAACTAAACTGTCTTGAACTAAATAATTGTCTATTGTACTCACAATTAATTACAGCCTTCAAACTAATGCACAGCCCTGAAAAATCCTCATCTCTTTAATCCACCATTCAACCTTACACTACTACACTCCAGTGATCATTACTCTCCATAACTAAACTCAGTAACAATGCAGGATACTCCCTGTATTCACACTGCTTTGCTAATAGCTGAAATACCACCCCACTCCACTTAAGGACAGTCTGCAACCTGAAAGACTTTAAATGCCAACTGAATCAACACCTGATAGGTAAATTGCACCTGTACCACCACTATTTAAACTAGTACTGATATACCTATATGAAGTTGTGCCATAGTTCTCTGCTGCACAAAACTTAATGAACTTTTGCCACAACTATAACCTTCTCTGTCATCTCATCTCCTTTATCTTCCTTGTGCCTCCTTCCCTCCTCTTTTCTTCCTGTGTGCTAACATTTATTTATTTTGTTTACATCCATTAAATTATTTATTTTACATTTGTTTACTGGGATGGTCCTACTGCGTCAGACAGAACCCATTTTCAGTGAAGGCCTGTGGAGAAAAGCTCAAAATACAGAGAACTAATGTACAAATTTTTTAAAAACAGAGCATGTACAAAAACATTATAAACAGAGCATTACAATAAAATACATAAAAATATAATTGTACAGATGTTATAGGTAGCAATATTTTTAAAGTCTTTATAGTAACAAATATTCTTATATATATTTCTCCCCAGTGGAGCTGGTACCAAAGAAGGATGGCAGCACCAAGTTCTGTGTAGACTACAGGAAATAGTCACACAAAGTCAAATGCTTACCCCATACCTAGGACAGGTGAAGCCCTAGAGCAGCTGGGTGGGGCTAATTATCTTACCACCATTGATCTTACCGAGGGTTACTGGCAGGTACCTTAGCCAACCAGTGTTAGAGAAAGGTCAGCCTTTGTGACTCCTTTTGGCTTGTATGATTTCACAAAAATGTCCTTTGGGATGAAAAATGCTCCAACAACTTTCTAGAGGCTGGTAGATCATATCCTAGCAGGAGCAGGAGATTTTGCCCTTCCTTACCTAAATGATATTGCCATCTACAGTCATTCCTGGTAAGAGCACCTTCAGCATATCAGGGAGGTGCTGGGCAGACTACAGAGGTCAGTGCTCACCATTTAGCCCAGCAAATGTCAGGTGGGTATGGCAGAGGTCTCCTACTTCGAACATAGAGTGGGGAGTGGTAAGATCAGGCCAAAACCACCAAAGGGGAAACCATTCAGGCATGGCCTGCACCTGTTACCAAAAAGCAGGTGAGGGCATTTTTAGGGACAGCAGGATACTACAGAAAGTTTGTCCCCAGTTATAGTGCCATAGCCGCTCCCCTCACAGACCTGACAAGGAAAAACAGGCCAGATAAGGTAGTGTGGACCCCAGCATGTGAGCAGGCATTTCAAAAGCTTAAAGGAGCTTTGGGAGGATCCCAAGTGTTAGCTAGTCCAGATTATAGCAAATAATTTGTTGTGCAGGTGGATGCTTCAAACCATGGGGTGGGGGCTGTACTTAGCCGGATTTCTTCAGAGGAAGAAGAACACCCAGTGGTTTATCTCAGTCATAAGCTCCAACCCAGGGAGGAATGCTATGAAGCTGTAAAAAAGAATGTCTAGCTAGTTTGTGGGCACTGCAGAAACTTCAGCCTTATCTGTATGGAAGAAAATTCACTGTAGTTACAGACCACAGTCCCTTAACATGGTTAGATCGAACCAGCCAGCAAAATGCCAAGTTACTAGGGTGGAACCTAGGATTGCTAGCATATGATATGACAGTACAACACCATAGTGGGGTTAGCAATGCCAGCACAGATGGGCTATCAAGACAGGGAATGGGGTAAAGTATTCCCAGATAGCCTCAGTCCTCTCAAGCAATGTTTCTCAAGGCTCACTTGAAAAACTAGCTTGAGTTCTCGTGGGGGGAGAATTGTGGGACTACCAGTCCAGCTATCTAGAATTTTGTAAATAATTCTATGTCATTTGTGAATATTAATATGATCCATAGGTTTGTATTACAAATGTAAAAAAAACTATTTGTTATGTGTGTATTAAACTGCTGGTGCAGAAGGGTGTGTTACACTGTATGTTATGTACTGAACTTCAAGAATGTAACCACAGTATACCCTGCTGGAGACGAGCAGACGTATATGGACTATATGCCTATGCAAATGTATTTTTATGGTAGAAGTTGGAACATACAGCATTAACTTGCAAACTCTGAGAAAATAAATATAGAGTTTTACTATGTGCTATAAAGTTAGTTAATACAGCAAAGAGACAGAATGTCTGCAGCTAGAAATTCTTTATATTGTCTGGAAACAGAAATAATTACAGGTTTCAAGGGTAAAAGTATTTAACTGGTTTTACGACTTCCAGTTCCAAGCAACTTCTGAAAGATAAGTATTTTTGACACAGAGGTGACAAGAATGATGTAATCTGAGATAACCCAGAAGAAATGTTTGATAGTAATCTAAGAACTATCTCAGAGTGTGAGTCTGTGCATTTTGTATCTTGTCTTTGGACCTGTAAACATCCATTCAGCACTTGCATTTGCCTGGCTCATTAAGTAAATTATTTAGAGCATAGTTTCTCTTAGAGATAGATAGGAATATAGTAATATTAGTGTAGAGGTTTTCTGTATTTATGTGAGACTGTCCTGCAATGTTGTTTAAAAGTATTTCTTGTGATTCTGAACTCTGTTGTCACTGTGTTGAGTTATTGAGTATTGTCTTCTGCTTTTATTATTTATTATTAAATATATTTAAACCTTTTAATTGTGGCTGGTTTATTCAGAGATATTTAAGCTCTTAGAGTACTTTTATATGTATTTGGTGACACTGTACAGGCCATTCTTGAATAGCCGTAGTCTTGGTCACACTTACCACTTGGATAATAGTAACATTGCACATTAGAACTGGTCACCCTTTGGGAAGGACCTTATAGTAGCTGATAAAGAGCTGGTTGGGGCAGTGATTACTACCTTATAGTCTGAGCAGAAGGGGGCATAGCTAGTGAACCTGTGCCAGCCTTCCCCAGGAGTGTCTATGTGTTTGGATATAAATCAGATCTCAAAGTATGTGTGTTTGTGTGTGTGTGTGTGTGTGTGTGTGTGTGTGTGTGTGTGTGTGTGTGTGTGTGTGTGTGTGTGTGTGTGTGTGTGTTTCAGCTACTTGGGCAGGGACACGAAGCACTGGTTGGACAGATAGTGTGCTGAAGGTTTTGGCTTGGCCACTCGGCAGAGATCTTAACTCTATAGTTGTGCCAGTGGGGAGACTTATTGGGGATCTGGAAAGAGAGAGAGAGAAACCAGCCCCAGACTGACTGTGATCTCTGTGTACTCTTAAGAGAAATTGTGCTTTACTGTGTGTGTACTTGCCATCCTCCCAATGTGCACGTCCCTCACTGGTGTTAGTGGTGAGGACTAAGGCTTCTTGATTACTGGGCCAGTGCAGGGACATCACACATAGCATTCACAATTATCACTGGGAAGGCATATATGTACTATATATTATATTTATTATGGTATATCTCATATGTTATAGTATATAATATACTTTGTTTCTACTGTTCTCTCTACAGGAGATATTCTGCCATTTGTGATCATGATGCCTGGAAATAGAAGTTTGCAGAGCAGATGCCTGCCCATTTCTATATAGGCTACAGTTTATTGCAAGCCAAAGATAGATATCTAAATGTCTGGGTTATCTTAAGCATTGGTATAATGAGACTGATGCTTGTTGTTCTTGCAGATTCAGAAGGCAGCTAATTGGCAAGCTTGAAGGAGAAAGTAAATTTTTAAAATTATATTCACACTCATTTCTGCATGTTGCTTATATAAAATTGTTGGTTATCTATCCCTAATTCATGGTATTTGAAATGTTGGATCTTTGAGATATAAACTTAAGGAGGGGCATACATTCTCAGGGGTACATATTTTTTCAGTTAACAGTTTAAAATCTCAGGATTCACAATGCTGGGTCCCAAAATGTAGAGACTGAATGGCCAAAAATCTGGATTTCATATATTAAGCTCAAGATTGCCATTTCTCAAAACATTCCAGTAAAATGGAAGACTGGCACCTCAGCCTTCCTTCCCACCCCAACCGGGGTACCCCAAGGATCCATCTTTGGCCCTATGCTCTTCAATATCTTCATTAATGATTTCCATGCAGCCATTCCTAATGCTAAGATATTACAATATGCAGATGACTCATTTAGTTTGCTCTGCATCAAACCCCCCTGAGCTCCTAACAGAAACTCAAACTGCCTTCTGAACTACTGAGAACTGGATGCTCCAAAATCACTTCTCTTTGAATGCCAACACATCAAAGATCCTTCTATTCTCCCCCTCAAAATCTATCCACCTAGACAAAACCTCTTTCAAGATTACAAGCCTTGCCAACTCCACTATAGAAGTTGTTCCTTTTGCTAAACTTCTTGGAGTTACTATTGACGAACACCTAAAATTTGATACCCATATTCAGCTAAATATAAAGAAAACCATCAGAAACTTGGCATGCAGTACAGAAACTCCCACTTCCTCTCCCCCTCAACAAGACAGACCCTCGCCACTAACTTCTTACTACCTTTACTAATGTATGGTGCTGCCCTACTATCCAACCTATCTTCCTCCATCTCTTCTAAACTAGAATCCTGTTACAATAAAATGTCAAAGTTCGCCACCACTTCCAAATACTCCACTCACCACTGTAAACCTCTCCACTAACTGCAATGTCTAGAACTCTTAAACTACCTTGACTACCTCCAACTCATCACCACTCACAAGCTTATTTTCAAACCAACTATATGCCATCTTAACATTATACACCCCAAACAGAACTCTAAGATCTACCCACCAAAATCTAATCTCTGTTGATAAACCAAACTGTTCCACTGGTCAGCTTCTCCTATCCTTTTCCATCATCAAAAAATGGAATTCTCTCCCTCCATCTCTAAGAATTTCTGAGAACTATGAAGACTTCAAAACCCAGCTGCATTCTTACCTCTTCCAAAAATGGAAATGCAATTACACTCCACCTACCTAACCTGCTTAATACATAAATACTTTATAACATACAGAGTTTGTTCTTCCTTATACACTATTGATTAACCCTATGTACTGCCTTTATGCTAATGCTACCGCTATACCACTCTCAGAGGATTTAAACCTCTGTATTAATTTAACTCATGCTAATATACATGCATAAAGAACTCATCCATGCTAATGTTAGTGCTATATCATTCTCAGATGATTTAAACTTCTGTATTAATTTATCCTTGTACTACTGTTCTCACCCACTAAACATGTAAATATGCTTTACATCCTTCTCCAAGCTGCTTTTTAACTTTTGTTTAGTTTTTGCTATTTTGTATGTAAAATTTGCTTAGTTTGTTTCTGTTTCCATTATGTATTGTACTTCATATTATGGAGCTTTTACTATGTATTACTGGAGCTTTTCTCCCCAGGCCTCCACTGAAAACGTGTTCTTTGAGCCCAGTGGACCTCCCCGGTCATCAAACTGGAAATAAATAAACAAATTGCTTTTTCTACAAGGAATGGCAATCTTGGAATTGGTATATATAAATTTGGGGGGTGCAGGGGGCTTTCTCCAGTGTAATAACAAGTTTAATGGAGAAGAGCAATGCTCAGTATTTTCTCCTGTCCTTTCCTCTCCTGTATTTTTGGTCTTAATTTTTCAGTCTTAAAAGACTTGGCAATGCCAGTCTCGAGATTCCATTAGGGAAACATTTTTTCAGATGCATAGTGATTCCAAAGAAAGCATGCTTGATATTTTTTAGACATTATTTCCAATATAGCCTTATATATACAGTGCCAAATAGAGACCTTGTTTCTGCAGCTGTCCCTGTTTTTACCCTTTTTCAGGAGTAGTAAATTATCTGCATGAATAGTTATTTGAAGCTGTGATAGGCCAAAATGTATGTCAGTTATGAAGAGTGAGTACCAAATAAGTCCTAAAACTGGACTCTGTATGACCCGTACTTTAAGGGTATTAACATCAGAGAGCATAAAAACACCTGAATAATACCCTAAATATGCTATCTGTAGGATAGGTCTGAATCCATTTAACTGCACCTTCATCAAATCCAGTTCTTTTAAGTCTGAATAGTAATACTGACTGACTAACAGCACTTCACATCTAATCACTATTCCAAAGTTTTTACAAGGTTAAAATAGCCATATAAATTCTGAAGCACCCAAGGCTGGGAATCTAGTTTACCACTTCTTATAAATATCATTCTCCCTAAGCTAGTGTATATGTTCCTGCTTTCAGCACTAAGAAATACTGATACTACTCATCTACATCAAAAGGCTCAATATAAAATATGCACATCTATAAGTGCCATTTGCAGTCTACTCCATAATGATTGTTGTCCTCCATTAGCTAACAGACTTAAACAAAATGAATCTCACTACCTTCTAAGGAATTGCCCACCAGGTCCTTATTGACTAATATTTCCCTACCTTTTAAAAAGAGAATACTCTAGTCTATGACTGTGTGTGTGGAATTCAGTTCCAGCTCATATATGAAATCCACCGTCTTCATCTATTTAAAACTTAGGCCGTCTTAAAAAACATACTAAATGTTCCTCTTGACCAAAACTTGCCTTCAGCACAAAGTCTTTGTTCCTACAGTTTCTCTTTTCTCCCTCCTAGACTTCTTATATAGTTCTTCATTCTCATTGCACTCAATCTGTTTAATTTCAGAAAGTGTTGCTAATTAAATGTTATTTTAATGACCTTAGTTTAACTTATCTCTGCTATAGAACTGCTTTATGAAGAAACAAAGTATCACCGTGACCTGAGAACTGTGCCAGAAATGTCTTGTGCTATTCATGTTTTGTACATAGCTAATGACGTGTATTCCAAACAGGGTGTCAGCAAATTGCCTGTCTGAGCTGTTAATGTCCTCTGTGCAAATAGCTCTAAGACTTTAGAATTGTTCAAGCTATCAATAGAACTTTCTCTAGTTTGTCTAAATAATATCCGCTTATTAAATCTGTGTAATGAACTTCATTATTTCTACTGCTTGTGAGTAACAGTCATCTGCAGTGAGCTGTAATTAGCTCTAATGCAAGCAACATCTGAATTTATAATTTACTGTTTACTCTGTTTTCAGGAACATATATCTGTTATGAAATTATTGAAATGTTTTGGCATTTTGTGACCAGGGCCATGGCTGAAAAGTATCATATTGGACCGGTCCACCTAACTGTTTATCTAACTAAATAAGCAAATACAATTATATACTATTTGAAATGCTCAACTTGTGTTCTCAGACATGGCTCTTATTAGTAGATCCTGCTACTTTCTGGAGTAAATTGCATCAGTGACACAGTATATGGATGTTAGGGTATTGAAACAATTTCCAAAGCCAAGCTGGATATGTGAGAGCAGGCACACTTATTAACATATTCTAAGAGTTGACTGAACATTATTTTACTGTTTTATCTAATGCTTCAATAGATGTGTGTAAATAAAATGGCCAACAATCTCATAAATAACACTGGTCAACCATTTTCTTCATTCAGCAAGAAAATAACTGATTGGTTGCAGAGTATATTATAATAGCCGCAGTGTGGAACTGCAGCCATGCAAAACCTAGGATATTTGATTGCTTAAAAGATCTTGCTGGGAGACTGATGTCTGCTTTTGGCTCTTATTTTTCAGATGTATAAAGACTTCTTGAAACAACAATCCTTACAGTGACCCTCATTAGTCCTGCACAAAACCATGAAGCAGAAGTTAGGACTAAACCTTAAAGTGCAGAAGCAGAAATCTAAGCACTGTTTTACCAGATTGTTCTGGGTCTGGGAAAAGGGATGGCTATTTCTTTTTCTTTTTTTACCCTATTTTTAAACTCCACTTTCATTTTACCCCACTCCCTAGCTATATTTTTTGAAGAAATGTCTATCTTCCCTAATAATTCCTGAATAATTTCCGTATCTATTCCTTAAATTCCTCTCTGTTTAACAGTTGGGGAAGTGTCAGTTTCTCATTTTTATTTCATTACTCAGCATTTATTTTTAGTTATTAGTGGTACATGATCTGAAATAGTTATTGGATGTTTATCAAAATTTTCAATAAAATGCACATGTCCCTGTGGAATATAATTTCTGTCTAGTCTAGCCCAGTTTTTGTACCTTGGGGAATAATATGTAAACTCTGTATGAGATCCTTCTACTGAATTCACATCTTCCATACCAAATATTTTCATATATTTCTTCAAAAATCTACTCTATTTTATTATATTTCCCTTTTAGATTCCCAGATAAATCCTCATTGTTGCAAATCAAATTCCTGTCCCCACCTATAAGTAATATTACCTGTTGAAAGCTGATTATTTCTCCCAGAATTTTCTTAAGCTCCATTGTAGCAATCCTAGCTGGAATATAACTCATTCTTTGTGGAGTCTGTATGTCTTCCATGTACTCGTGGGGGTTTCCTCCAGGTGCTCTGGTTTCGTCACACATTCCAAACACATGCAGTGGGTATGAGTGTGCATGCAAGTGTGTGGTGTGGAAGAACTACTGCGGCAGGGCTTGACACCCAGTGGTGTAAACCTTGGTTTTAGATGATTGTCACTGTTGAAGTGACACCCTGACCCCATGTGCAAAAATGGGAAAAGGGGGTTGTGGATGGATGACTGGATGGACGGATAAATACATGCCAGCGTAATCTTCCTGCCTTGACAGTAGCCTGTTACTTCTACAAATCTACCATTATTATCTTTTTTTCCCTCTTCTATCACTATTGGAGCTCACTAGAAGCTGTAGTTTTATTGGCCATTTTGGGTCAATTCTAAACTTCTTGATTTCTATCTCTTAAAACCCTGCAACCCTCTTTTAGCGTGGTCTTGCGCACAGAGCAGCGTCAGGCAGCGCCGCTTAAACTATTCCCGGCTCCACAAAGTCTACTCTTCACTTTTTCCCTTAGAACTGCTCTAAATCTCAAATTAAGCTCTATTCTCATTCTAAAGCCCTGCACTTGCTCGTATAAGTAATCTCATAGGTAAACACAAACTAAAGCACTACACCCTCTTATACTCCTTCAAAGCACTTGCTCCCTATTGGTTCTTTCTGATCAGTCAATAAGTAGTTCCATATATTATTCAGGAATGTCCAAAGGTCAGTTTCAAGTTTACTCTCCAGTCCAGCTGGTGAATCTGGGAATCTTGAGCCAATGTTACAACTGCCTTACGTATACAGACCACCCTCTCCTCCTCCCAACAAGCTCAAATATATGTGAGAGATGCAACTATATAGCCAAACTGGAGGCTAAGCTCTCTCAACCCAGTACTGGCACAGCCTGTCAGGAGGAGTAGGTAACCACACACACCACAAATCCAGTCTCACATAGACCTATCGCATCAGCAAAGCAAACACATAAACACACAAAAACTTACTCGGAGGCTCTAAATAAAAATCTGCCTAAGCAGCATTGACCTCCAAAGCAGACATCCAAGCAACACCTACCACAAAACAATATCCATGTGGCACATAGCTCACAAAGTCAGTGTGCCACACAGTCACAGCCCTTAAGGCTAAACAACACACCTAATACACTTGTAATAGGTGATTCTACTGTCAGACACACTGACGTCCCACTCACCAGGCTGAACAAGGAGAAGGTCACTGTAAGCTGCTTGTCGGGTGCCAGGATCCGCCACATAACACAAGCACTCGGGTCACTCCAAAGCAAGTTCAAGTATGACTCCATCATTGTCCATGCTGGTGTGAATGACCTGAGACATACCTCCTGGACTACATGAAAAAAGACGTACAGGAGCTCTTTGATCATGCAGCCCAGGCTGTTATGACCCTGACCTTGAGTAGCATCTTACCCTCAACAAGAATGATGCCACAGTACAGTATAAAGACAAAATGATTAATTTTAACATGTGGCTAGAGTATTGGTGTCATTCAAAGGGGATCCAGTGTCTGTCAGCCTGGGATGACATGCTCAACAAGCCAGGTTGCTTCGTTAGGGACGGCTTGCACCCATCGCCTCTGGGTTTTCAAATACTGGCTAAGGCTCTTGCCTCCCCCATAGTGCCTTTTTTAGGCAAGGCTCAAAAGACAAACCCACCCCCATAGACAACACAAAGAAAAAAAAACTAAGGGTAATGCTGCTCAACGCCAGAAGTCTAAACCTCAAGATGCACGCACTCGAGACTCTCCTCAGTATGGAGAATATTGATATCTGTGCAGTAACATAAACCTGGTTCAAGGCTCCCAAGAGCACACCAGCACTACCAGGCTATACTTCATACCATGCTTTCCGGCCCCAAAACTCGGACCAAGCTACAAAAGGAGGGGGAGTATCCATATTTATCAAAGATACCCACACCTCCAGGCTAGTGGCACTGCACAAAGCTTTGGAGACCATCCATGTGCAACTAACAGTGGGCAAAACTGCCTTTCAGTTTGTAGCCTGCTACAGACCACCCTCCCAAACACAGGAACCTCACTCGGCTTTCCTGAGAACACTGGAGAATATGAAGATCTCTCCAAACACTATTATATTGGGTGACCTCAACTACCCAAACATCGATTGGGAAAACTACTCAAGCCCAAACACCCTAGCCCAATGGTTCCTAGAATTTATAAACTCAAATGCTATGGAAAAACTGGTCACCACTCCCACAAGAGGGGAAAACATACTGGATCTGGTCATCACCAACATGGGGTCTCTATGTTCCACACCAGAGGTATACCCCTCATTGGTAAGATCAGACCATAAACAAATCTCACTGGACATCCATATTCCATCCCCACCCCCAGCCAAGGAAACCACAGTGAAGAACTTCTCAAAAGCAAACTTCACACTTCTCAAAACTGAGGTGGAATCCTTCAAAGCCCCCGGGCCAGTGGACAGTACCGCCCAAAATGCAGAATCCTTTACAAAAGCATTCTATGGACACCTACAGGAATGCATGGAGCATGCTATTCCAAATAAAACCAAGACTCACTCCTCCAAAGGCAGGAGACCTGTCTGGTGGACCCCGGCCATAAATAAGCTATACAACAGAAGGAGAAAGCTACTACATGACAGAGCAAAATCGGAAAAAGGGAAGGCGTCACTGATCAGTACTAGCAAGAAACTACGATCCCTCATAAAATCTTCTAAGGCCAGCTTTGAAAGAAAAATTACACAAGACACTAAAGATAATCACAAGGCCTTCTTTAGTTATGTCAGAAACCTGGGAGGCAACTCCCAGATATGCTCTGAGTTAGTGCAAAATGACAAAAAATTCACTGAACCCACAGACATTGCCAACGTCCTGGCAGAAAGGTTCAGTGCAAACTTCTCCCCCCCTTTCCCCCAAAAAGACCAAATGTCTATCCCAACAGAGTGTAGCCTTCCTGAGATCACAGATGCACAGGTGAGAGCTGCCCTCTCCAAAGCTAAAAACACAGCATCAATGGGACGGGACGGTGTCCCGGGCTGCGTCTTACATGAGCTCCAAGAAGAACTAAACCCTCATATAAAGTCACTGTTCAATCTCAGCCTTACTACAGGATATGTTCCCAAGGAATGTCGTACAGCAACAGTGGTCTCACTCCACAAAGGTGGTGCCACAACAGACCCCAGGAAACTATCGCCCTATAAGCCTGACTAGCCTGGTCTGCAAAGCTATGGAACGTATCATCATGGAAATCATAAACAAAGACATTGGGAACCTCCAGACACTGGATCCTACCCAATTTGGCTTCGTTAGGGGCAGATCTTGCCTCTTGAACCTGGTCGACTTCTTTGAAACAGTTACCAAAGCCATAGATGAAGGGAAGGTAGTCCACACAGCTTACCTGGACCTCGCAAAGGCCTTTGACACAATACTCCACTCGCGCATCATAAATAAGCTCACCAGCTTAAATATCAACCCCTATGTCACAAGATGGGTTGTAAACTGGCTCAGGGATAGAACCCACATGGTCAGAATAGCAGGTGCCATGTCAGACTCTGATCCAGTTACAAGTGGTGCCCCGCAAGGCTCAGTCCTGGGACCTCTCTTGTTCGGTATATATTTCTCCGAGGTACAGGCTAACATGGGTGGACTATGGCTGACCAAGTTCGCAGATGACTGCAAACTGGGTGCTATAATCGACTCTCCGACTGACACAAGCATCCTCCAAAAGGGTCTCACAGAGACAGATAACTGGTGCCAGAGCCATGGCCTAAAGCTAAATGCCAAAAAGTGCATAGTCATCCCCTTTGGAAAAAACAAAGTGCCCACAAATTACCACATAGGTGGTAATCCATTAATCTGGAAGAAGTAATTAGGGACTTGGGGACCCAAGTAGATAGCAATCTCTCCTTTGACAATCACGTTGCCAAAGTGGTTAGAAAGACCTTCTATATAGCCCACCTTATCATGAAAGGGTTCACATCTAGATCAAGAGAGGTCATTGCGCCCCTCTACTCATCACTTATCAGGCCCATAATTGAGTACAATGCCCCGTTTGGGATGTACCTTACCCGACACCTTCAGCAACTGGAAAGACCCCAAAAGTATCTCACCAAGAGGATCAAGGGGCTCAAACAGATGCCCTATGCAGTTCGGCTAAAGAAACTCCAGCTCTGTTCAGTTGCATACCACCTACTCAGAGGCGATCTGTGTCTGACGTATAAAGCCATGTCCAACCCAGAATTAATGGACATGCTTCACCTCAGGAAATCTAAATCCCTTAGAGCTACACGCTCCAGGGACTTGAACCTCAGCATAGAAATAAATAGGACATACTGGAGGGACAGATTCATATCCCAGAGGCTCCCCTCACTCTGGAACAAAATCCCAATCCATGTCAGGCAGAGCCCCTCACTGACCCTCTTCAAGAGAAATCTTGACGAATGGATGGGAGATCGTAAGTTTACCCCTGGGATCTCTTCGGTGTCGCTGCTTGACAGAGGTATAGTAAACAAACCTTAAAAGGGCTACCTTCTGTGACCTACTATACAAAGGCACAGTCAACTAATCTAAAAGGGTGGTGAAAGCCAAACATACTCTGGCTAGGCTTATAAATCCCCTAGGGCAGATAGCCTAGTATCAACCTATGAACCTATGAATATAAGTACTCCCCTTTTTTTTTGCCCCTATGAACCTATGAACCTAAGAAAACAAAGGGTTATGAGACCTGTTAGAAGAATGGTAGTGGGATTTACAGATATTCTCCACCCTGCATTCTAAATATAGTATAGAGAGCAGGCACATGGCATATAACTGACAAATGTGTAGACATTGCTCATGCTGCACTCATCCCTCAGTTATTTAGTTCACAGAATGAGACATTCCACTGAATAACCATCCTGAAATCCCTTTCTTTATCAAATTCACATGCTGAGTTATTTCCAAATGTGTATCCTATAGCATAGCTATTTGTACTCTGCTTTACTTAATATAGTTCACTACGATTTATTTTATGTATATATCTATGGGACCATTCACATTCAAAGATAATATGGAAAGTGTTGCCATTATGATAAGAAGTAATGTTTGGCTGTGCAAAATAAGATGTTAGAGGGCTAACCACTTATGAACTGGACATCGTAATTATGTATTATATAATTTTTAGTAATCCCATGTCATTTGTGCTTTTCACCTGATTCTTTTGGGGTGGCACCTGAGAGGCTAGGTGGAGGGACTGCCTTTTGGATAAGACAATGTAAATATTGTCAACTCTGTACATAGGGGAATAGCATCCTAGCTATGGCACGGACAGTCTATGATTGATTAACATTCCTAGCAGTGGGGAGCCAGATGGGAATGTAAGAAAAATGGAGGGCTGAGAATGCCCACTTCTCTTGGGGGGAGGAAAAGTTGAATGACCAGGTACTCTTGTTCAACTGAGATCATTGGAGGATGCTAGAGGGCCAATGGAAGCATTGGCCTCAAGGTGCCATGGCATTTGCAGTCAGACAATACTCATAGAAGCTAGTGTCAGTATGATGCAATGTCCATCACAAATACAAACTCAGAAGCATCACTAGGCAGACATGGAAATCAAGGTACAAGTAAAGAAAAAACCTGATTCCCACATGGATGAAGACATTGCTCATGCTGCACTCATCCCTCAGTTATTTAGTTCACAGAATGAGACAAATCAATAAGGCTACCTATGAACCTATGAACCTAAGAAAACAAAGGGTTATGAGACCTGTTAGAAGAATGGTAGTGGGATTTACAGATATTCTCCACCCTGCATTCTAAATATAGTATAGAGAGCAGGCACATGGCATATAACTGACAAATGTAGTATCAAATAACTAAATATCAAACGTTAAACATAAAACAGCATAACATCTTCACAATTTCATGTAAAAAAATAATCAGGATGTAGGACAATAAACCATATGTTATAGAGCTTTACTCTGTGTACCCATGTACCCCTACTAACTAAATATATTAGATCTAATGTGAAAGGAATGCCTGCTTTGATGGAAAATGAAGTATTCCCCCTATATTTGAAGTAGAGCAACCTCTGATTTGGTGGGGAGATTATATGTGCAATTTTATTTAATTTGTACCCCTGCATTAACTGTACAGCAGTATCTTATCTGAAAATGACAGAATATATAACGAGGCATGCTGAGACACATCTGAAGGACTTAATGCACTGCTTTTCAGATTTTGTTTGTTATTTAAAAGACTTCATAAACTGGAAGAATTTTGCACAGTGAAATACTACAGTTATGTCAGTTTAGTATGCGATGCATTTCTATATAATTGATTACTTCTTATTTCAAGTGCTGAAAAGTAGTTTAACACAAGGTTGCTTTATATCATGTTGTACATGAGTCTTTTTGCAATGCATATAGTTCAAATTTAAAAGAACTAAAATATAGGCTGTAATGTCATTTTTATTATGAGAGATCTGTGTAATCACTCTGCATTGCACAGCTTGATTGTTTAAAATTTTTTGTTTAATTTTGAGTACAATTAGGCTTAGTATTAAGGTTTTTAACTTTGTGTTATGTACCCAAGAACGGTGTATTAGTGAAAGTTGTTCTGAAATACAACTAGTAGAATTTTCATGATAACCTGCTAGATTTCCAAGTGTGCACTAATGTAGCTTCACTCACGCCATAGATAGTCAAGCTTTTCATAAAAGTTTGCCATATATGCAGCCAACTTATGTTCTGATTTCAGATACTGTGCTAAACAGATGCATTATGCATAACTATATCATTTTCCTTGAATAGACAGTGACATCCATTCCATTCTGTGCAGTTACTTTTACATCCAGAGAGTTAACCAGCTGTCCTTTACCTCTGTGATTTCTTGTGCTTTCCCACTGTCAGCCTTATGATCTTGCAGTGTGATAATGTCTCCCCACAAATAAAATTATGAGGCCCTCTTTAAAGAGTTCACTATGACAAAGCATTATAGGTGTTGTCGAGTGTTACAGCTTATAAGATGTCCTTCTGATCTAATAGCTTCTCCTTTCTTAAACCTGTCACATACTAATCTACCTTCTAAGCAATGGCTAACACTATATCAGTCTGTGCATTTCTTGGGAAGTGGCTGTTTAGCTGGTCTAGAGATAGGAAGGTCCTTCCTTAAGAAGAGAGAAATGTCAGTGAATAAGGTAGTTCTAAGGCCATCGTGATTATTTTCAACAGACTGCAGCCCACCTCTGTTACACTGCACCCTCTCTACACTCTTCCTGTCTGTTTTTGTTCATACTCTTCTTTTAATAAAAGTCTTTAAAGTTTATTCAGTGTACTTCCTACTTACTCTTCAGCCATGGAGAAGATACAAAATGAATACGGGCTCATCATTTAATGGAATGACACCTCTATCCTTTGTTTCTGTAAATGAGATGCACCACCTTGGACTATATGAACAGAAACATGATGACGATCTCAGAATATATGTCTGAGGCAGGTATGAACCTAGCCTTGACCAGTATTCACCAAGAATGATGCTGCAATATGAACTAAACAAAACTGATTTTAACAATCGTCTTAGCTTCTAGTGTCATTCAAAGGGGATACACTACATATCAACCTGGGAGGAGATGGAAGACAGCCCTAACTGCTTTGCCAGGAAAGGCCTGCTCCTCTCCCACCTCAAGACTTTTGTATATTGGCTAAAACCTTATTCACCCCATAGTGCCTTTTTAGGCTATGTCAGTCTTCTAAAGCTTCCACTATGACCAAACAGAATCTGGTCAATGTTAAGCTATTGCTGCTCAGTGCTATCTGCTTTAACAAAAAACTCCACACTCTACTAGCACTACTTACCATGGAAAATGTCAATTTATGAGTTATCACAGAGGTCTGGTTCAAGATGACTGAAAGCAATGCTTCAATGCCTATCATTTGAACAAGGTCACTGCATTAGATGAAGGCACTAAAAGTGAAGGTGTCTATATTCCTAAAAAAAAAATCTTACTTCCAGACTTGTTCGACGAGCTAATTACCTGTAACTCCCTGCATCCAAATTACTATAAACAAATCCCTTTATCACATCGTAGCCAACTACAGGACTCCATCTATGTCCACCTCGGTCCATACCTTCTACCTAACCAGTATGGAGTCTCATTGTATTAAACCAAACATTATTCTCCTAAGAGATTTCAACTATCAATCCATAAACTGGAAGACTTGTATGTCCTCAAACATGTATGCCCAAAGATTTTTAGATTTCATCAATGCAAACTATTTAGACCAGTTAGCCATCACCCCAACCAGAGGCAATATAATCTTGGACTTATCTCATACCAGTATGGGGCAGCTCTGCTCCCTACCAGTAATAATCTCCTCCCTGGTCAAATCAGACAACAAATTAATCACATGTCAGTGTAAGACTGAAGCCCGAAGCATCTACCAATGTCTCAACATTCAGAGACTATGCAAAGGCTAATCTACTAAAACTGAGGAATGACCTGGCTAAATTCAAAAGCCCCTTCACTGCAATGATCCCATTGCCTTTGCAGAATCCTTTTCTGCCAAATCCTATGCACATATAAATAACTGCATAGCTGCAACTGTCCCCCAAAGGAACAAATATGATGCCAAATTTAAAAATATACCCTTGTGAGGGAACCCTAATATAAACCGACTCTATAATAAAAGAAAAAAATAATTGCACTCAAAATAAATCTAACTCTCAAGAAAATAAAGGCACTCTTACTAAACTAAACAAGGAACTCCAAATTCTAGTCAAATCAACCAAAGTCAGATATGAGGAAAAAATAGTCACCCAGCTGAAAGACACCTACAAAGCCTTCATTAACTGTGTTAGAAATCTCAGAAACAATACCATGCACAGTGCTGATCTAATAGTAAATTATATCACATTCTCAGACCCTCAGGACATAGCAAATCTACTAGCTGACAAATTCAACTCTAACATCTCCTCTTTTTCCCTTCCAATATTCTCAAAGCAAGTACCCATATATATTCACACTCCTCGGCACCATCTAAGGCCAAGAACACTGCATCTATGAGCCAGATAAAACATCAGGCTGCCTACTTGTTAGCCTGAAACATGACTTGTTGGACCCCTACAGAGGCTTTTCAGTATTTTTCAATATTAAAAAAATGTTACTAAATGAAAGGACACAACGCTAATAAACATAAAAACCTGGAGGGTTGATGAGGAAATAAAACCCAAATACCAGTTTTGTATTTTGACTGCTTTTGTTCACTGCATTTACTTCTCAGAAAATACAAAATGCTGCACAATAGCTTAGGATTTAAACAATGGATTAACACAAATGATTTGTGTTTCAATTAATTAATTAGAATAAACCCATGGTAACGTGGGTGAGCATGATGTCAACACTTACCTATTCCATTTGAGGACACATTTAATGTTTAAGTTTAGGCCAGGGAATGTGTCTGCTTTTAACATGATCTGCCATCTTTGACTTCTAGAAGTGCATTTAGCCTCAAAACATGCTTTGTGCAGGAGGAATGGAGAACAGCAACAGTCATTACCTTGCACAAAGGTAGGGCCTTAATGGACCTGGGTAAATACAGACCCATAACCTGATCATTGTGATCTCTTAGGCTATGGAAGGATCATTATGGAACAAATAAAAAGAGTCTTGACCCAGTCCAGTGTACATTCATCGAACGCAGGTCCTGCCTACTTAATCTGGTTGATTTATTTGAAAAATCACTAAGACAATGGACAAGGCCAAATCAATACACATTGTATATTTGGACCACTCGAGGGTAATCAGTTCCCATCCCACATTCGGGCATCACTGATAAACTCTCCCAGCTAAATGTTAACCCATAAGTAAGTCACTGGATAGCCAAATAGCTCACAAATAAAATACAATAAGTAAGCCTGAGTGGCTATACTTCCTCTAAAAGACCTGTCACTAGTGGAGTGCCCTATGGTTCAGTCTTTGGGCCACTCCTGTTTGCCATTTATTTTTAAGAGGTCAAAGATAATGTTAAGGATTTGTGGCTGACCATGTTTACAGATGACTGAAAACTTGATGCCATCTAAAACTGCTCAGTGGATACCAGGATCCTACAAGAGAGCCTGTCTGAAACAAATAGTTTTAAAACCAAAGACTAAAACGAAATGCCATAAAATGTATAATTTTATCTTCAGCAAGCACGAATCCCCTTGCAACTATCACATTTAAAACACCCTCTAAAATGATCCCATAGTTAAAGATCTGGGAACCTAAGTTAATAATAGTCTTTCCTTTAATCACCATATATCCACTATTGACACAGCTTATATCTAAGGATATGGTGTCCAGATCCTGACACATAATTGTTCCATTGTACTTGTTAGTGTACCTGTCCAGACACTTGTCATAATTAGAATGATCACAACACTTTTGCACAAAAAAAAAAAAAAAATCAGTGGACTAAGTCTTAAAAACTATGCAGACCTGCATAAAGCCTTGTTTATGCTCTCGGTATCATACAGGCTATTAAGAGGCAACCTCTGCCTTGTCTGAATAGCCTCAGCAAACCATATTCTATCATATCTATTACACATTCACAAGTCCAATTGTTTCATAAACCCCCAGTCAAGGGACCTCAATCTCTTTTGCAAAATTAGCAGAGCATGCTGGAGGGATGCATGCGTATCATAGAGAATACCACTTCTCTGGGACCATTTTACATGATACATAAAGTAGAGTACTTCTCTTATTCAGTTCAAATGCAGTTTGGATAAATGGATGGGTTACTACAAATTCACCTCCAGATTAGCCTCACTGGCCTTCATGGACAGGGGAGCATAATTGTCTCCAACATTTACTTATTCACCTGTGGATATTTATGTCATCAAATCATCATCATCATTATGACCCATCTTTCTCCCATGTCACATCAGCTGTTGCCATCTGTCTTGATTCAATGCCACTCTCCTACCTTTGACAGCCATACCTGATTGTCATAGGTCTTCTCTCATATAATCCATCCATCTCTTTGGTGGATGCCCCTGTTTGCCTTCTTCCTGGCTTTCTCAAAACTTCTTCACTAGATTGCCTTCTGCTTTCCTCTACATGTGCCTGAACCACTGTAATCTGTTCTCATTGACCTTCTCTCCAGTTGGAGATACTTGTGCTTATGCTCTGATGTCCTCATTTCTTTGTCCCATAGTGTGTATGCTACCACCCATCTCAAGCACTATCTCCATCACCTCTAGTTTCCTCAACCGCTCTGCCTTCACTGCCCAAGTTTCTGTACCAAACAGCAGTAATCGTCACACCACTGTTTTGTACATCTTACTTTTCAGCTTCTTTGGCATTCTTCTGTCATATACTACACCTGACACTCTGTGCCAGTTGGCTGCAGCTCCTTGGATTCTAACTTTGACCTTCTCCTCAACCCCCTCCCAGACACTTGAAGCCATTACCCTCTTCTGCTCTTTTCCCTTCTATCTCATGTTTCAGTTTCTACTGATTTCCCCCATTTGCTACTATCTGTACTCAGTCAGTTTCATCCCATGTGCCTCCAGTTTTGCACTTTATTGCCCTATTTGAATTGCAAAATATAAAGGCTAATAAATACCATGGGAATGCAAGGCTAGGCTTATTAAGAACCTCACAGATTAATAGCTTAGTAAGTAGCTATGAATGATCAGCCTGTAAGAAAATTGAAGACCTACTAATGATATGATATGTAAGAGTTCTTTGCTGTTATTGTGTAAGTGAAGTCTGCCATACGCAGTAGAAATAAACTAACACCCAAAGACAGAGGTAGTGGAATAGACCAGGCCACATCTGCCTTCTCTGGAAATGGTTATCTATGACACTGAGCTATATCCTTAGTTGATGTTAATCTTGCTGGAATTAAATAAGTGTTGTACAGGCTGTCAGTAAGGTTAATTTGCAGCTTGAAATTGGCACTTGAAATAAGCATGTATAATTTTGCAACCTTTCAGGATGTCATTCAGCAGTGTATCTACCACCCACCAACCATCAATAGACTATCCTGAACTTTTATATGTGCATAGCTGCATAGGTTCTTGCTAAACATATGATCAAAGGAGACCATCAAGAAGCTCAGCCACATCACCCAGTACTGAGGTAAGAATAACAATGCCCCCCACTAAGTAGACCTAGGTTCAGAGGTTCATACGTTCATAGGTGTTTACTAGCTAATGAACACAAGGGCCTTCTTAAGCCTAGCCATGCATTCCAAATCCCTGATGAATTCTGTTACCCTTGATAAGTGTAAGCAGGGGCTTGGGAGGTGAAACATTTACAAGTAGGTGCCTGAGAGATGAACCATTTACAGGCTGCCTGTGTCCATTAGAGACATAGGTGCCAAACCAGGGATGAATTACCTCTTCCCCATCCAACTGTCCAAGTTACATTTGAATTGGGTTAGGGAGGAACTCTGTTTCACATGGATGGGGAACTTGTTCCAGAGAAAGGATAGTCTCTGGGATATATACCTGCCTCTCCAGCATATCCTATTTATATTCCAGGAAAGGTTTAAGTCTTTAGAATGGGTAATTCTGGTGCTCTTTGTTTTGCGGATATGCAGGAGGTCCATTTGAGTGGGGTCTGACAATACTTTGTATACCAGACATAGGTCTCCCCTCACCAGAACCTTCACCCTGGAGATAATTTGCCCTCACTCATCCAGTTATCCAGACTGCTTTTAAAGGTTGCTAAGGAAGTACTGTACTTGGTCCGTAATGGCAGCCCATTCCAGAAATGGGGATATGCCATGCTAGGTATCTGTCATGCCATCTGATGTTGTTGATCTAGTAGTACAGACTTGGAGTCTCTGCAGTGGGTGTTTGCCTTACCAATGGTTCTGCTTAGGTGAAGGAGTTCAAATAATGCTGGATTGTTCACAGTATGGAAGACTAAGCAGAGATCACCCCCAGGAGTCTGATACTGAGTAGAGAAACAGAGCTTTTAGTCTGTCAAAGTAGTTAAGGATTTTTTTGATGAGGAAATGTAGAGGTCTCTCAAGCTGGTATAGATGCTTGGCAATTTACATGGAGAAGGGTGAATTATATGTAATCATGGACTTAATAAGGTATGCATAAAGTGGGACTATTACTTTGCACCTTGAGGAGACACCAAATATGATAAGCTGCAGAAGGCAGAAGGACCTTCTAACCACCATAGAGATGTGTTGGTAAAAAGCCTGTTTTTAACATAAGCACCTAAGTCCCACTATGTCAAATTTAAGTGAAATGTTTTATATATGTATGTATATATATACATATGTATATTTCCGCGGTGGTGCAGCGGTAGCATTGTTGCCTCACAGCAAGAGGTTCTCCCGTTCGATTCTCGGCTGGAGTGCGGGGAGTGCCTTCTGTGTGGAGTCTGCATGTCCTCCCCACAGTTGGGTGGGCATTTGAAAGACATGCGTAAATGGGCGTGCCTTCGTTGAAGGTTGAACATCGAGCTGGCACCTCGGCGTTTGTGAAAATCTACCCCCAATCATTAGTGGACTGGAGTTCGGCTGTGGCGACCCCTAACCGGGAAAAGAAGAAAGACAACAACAACAACATATATACATATGTGTATATATATATATATATATATATATATATATATGGATCTACCTGACTTGGTCGACAGTTCATATGGTCGAAAGTTTATTTGGTCGACAGTTCATTTGATCGACGAGCATTTAAGGTGGGGGGCTGTGCCCCCCACACCCCCCCTAACTATATATATCAACTCCAGGGTTGCACAACATTGGGGAAGGGGGCAAATCTGCTTGTCGACCAAATGAACTGTCGACCAAATGACTGTCGACCATATGAACTGTCGACCAAGTCAGGTAGATCCATATATATATATATATATATATATATATATATATATATATATATATATATGTATATATATAGTAAGCTGGAGTGATGCTATATTTACCAAAGGAAACTATGTTGCATTTCTTGGTTTTGAGTGTAAGCCCATGATTAATACATTTGTTTAGTTTGGGCCTTGCTGGAGAATTTGAGTCAGAACAGAATTTGATAACTACCGCAAGTTTGGTCAGCCATAGTCCTTTGATATCAGCTTTTATGTCAGAGAAATATACATCAAAGTGAGAGATCCCATGACAGAGCTTTGTTGGATACCACTGGTGACATATTTTTCTGTTTAGAGCAAATGCCTCCAACCTTAATAGCATCAGTTCTGTCAGACAGCCAGTTACTTATCAAGCAAATTATATATATATTTTTGCTGAGTTAGAACAGTCTGTCAGTAATTCCAAAGTAAGGGATAGTGTCACAGGCCTTAGCAATGCTCAGATAAGCAGTGTGGACTGTATGTCCCTTATCTATGTTCTCTGTTACCCTTTCAAAGAACTCATCATGGTTGAGTAGACATGATCTGCCTTTTCCAAAGTTGAAATGGGGTGTATCTAGATATATAAGGCCACCTATGCCATTGTTTATCACTCCAGCTATAATGTGTTTCACATGCTTACAAATAATAGTAGGCAGACTAATAGGTCTGCATTTCTGGTGGTGAGTAGAGGGACTACCTTTATGCGAGGGCACTGCAGCTGCCATTCTCCATGCCTTGGACACGTAACCAATGGAGAGACTCAGGCTGATGAGCTGATTGAGGGGTTTTGTTAGGTGGGATTTTCTGCTTCTCAGAAGACATCCTGGGATAATGTCAGAACCCAAAGAAGTATTATATTTAATTTTGGAAAGTCCAAATGGACTTGTTCTAATTTAATCTCAAGAGGGGGTTGTAAGGCAGAATTGTGGGAACACAGGGGAGGGTGGATGGAGTGAGATAGGAAGAGCATTTGTCTGCAAACATATTAGCGATATGGGGTCAGAGAAGACAGTGCCAATGGAGATAAATTAAATACAGAACTACTGGCTACTTGTAAATTTCAGAATATTGCTAAAGAAGGCATAATGATTATTTTTTTGAATTAGTTGCAATTTAAATTCACAGCTGATCTTACATTTCCTAATGATAAGTTTTAGAGACGTACTTACCATTATTAAAGTCCTTTTATAATGATGAACTAGACATCTTTTAGTGATGGTCAGGAGCTTTTTGTTTATATTACATACTTTATTGGTTTTACATTTTCACAGTATATACACCTGCAGCACTACAGGAATACTCAACACATCTGCATTTGTTTCCCTGTCGTCCCCCCCCCCCCATCACTGTAACATTCCACACATCCCATTCACATCACTCACGTACACAATCTCTTACCATAAGTTACTAAATTACTAACAATGGCACTGCACCTAAGTTTTCTACCTTTATGATGCAGTCATCTCAGTTAAGCCTTATTTTACCACAGTAGAATACTGTAAGTCAGAACTTGAATGGGTATTGTATTAGACAACTGACAAACCATGACATCTTATACATAACATACTATTACAACTCCATTGACATACTCATCTACAGCCCATGTTTATATGCAGCATGTGATCACTGCTACATTAAAGCAACGATATGTAAAATATGACAACATTTGCGTATTTAACATACATTGAACATCACCTCCCTGTGTAACTTAATATAGCAATAACCCATGCCTGGGTGTGGGTAATGCTGGATTTACCCACGGTTGGCGTGGTTTGGTCCCGAGGGCGAAGCCCGAGGGACCAAACAAAGCCAACCGTGGTAAATACAGCATTACCCACACCAGAAGTGGTTATTGCTATTATATGACATTATTTAAGAAAAGAAACTATTACTTTTCTTAAATAATGGCATAGTATAATGCCTGTTTACTGCCCTTCCGCAGATGTCTGGCATCCGCGGCAGTTCTGATGTACTGCACGCCTGCGCGGTACATCAGAGTTGTGAGCAAAAGCAACAGAGAAAGCAAGATCTCCATTGCTTTTTACTGTTTTAAGCTATGTTAAATGGGTTTAACATAGCGAGACAGTTTTAAAATAAGCAATGGAGATGTCCATTGCTTATTTTAAAACTGTCTCGCTATGTTAAACCCATTTAACATAGCGAAACAGTAAAAAAAGCAACGGAGATCTTGCTTTCTCCATTGCTTTTTTTTTAAAACCTATCTCGCTATGTTAAATGGGTTTAGCATAGCGAGTCAGCTTTAAAATAAGCAACGGAGATCTCCGTTGCTTATTTTAAAGCTGTCTCGCTATGTTAAACCCATTTAACATAGCGAGACAGTGTTTTAAAAGTAGAGTTATACTAATGGAAAAAGTCCGGCGACGGACCTTTTCCATTAGTATAACTCGATTTACAATGTGCACGCTGGCCAATCAGCGTGCACGTTTTTGGGGGGGGGGGTCATGGTATAATTTTAGAGTTTCCCTGCCCAAACAAGAAGACATAAGCAGTTGTACATGTGGTATTGTCTTTAAAAAACTTCATCCTTATGCTTGATTATTATCCTCAATGGTAGTCTATAATGCCTTGTTACCTGTGTGAATCATTTCACCTGTACTGTCACATGCTACATTTGTTCCTGCTGTTTAACTTTATTTCTTACTGCATTGGTCACATTTGAAATAAGGCTCAGCTTACTGGCTTTGCAATCAGGTCATCAAAGTTAAACAAAAACATGCATAAAAAAGCAACAGTAATTTGCATTCTATTTAAAGCACGCCTTAAAATATAATATACCATTCCTCATCCTCAAAAAGATTTTGTTGCAGAATAAAACATTAGACCTTACAACCAAAAGAACTATACATTTTAGTCACCAGTATTTCACCACTTCTGGTCATGTCACAGAGTCTTAAAACCAGGTTTGCTAAAAGCATTATAAGGTCCAATATTATTCCACCAGAATTAAGAACAAATGATTGTCAGTGAAGTAAACAGAGTTAAGAACAAATGATTGTCAAGTGAAGTAAAATGTTGAAGAGTCCACCAGAGAGTGTCTTATGCGACTAGCATACGCTTCCCCTCACCAATTTGGCTACAATCTGGCAGTAAGTAAGTCAGTTAGCACAGCAGCAAACCCTGCTTTCTGCATAATTATGTTTTTGCCTCCTTCCATTCATTGCTGACCGGATAAGATAATTAAAAAAGGAAACCTGCTGATCTCTATTGCAATTAAGTTGTTAGGAAACTAGATGGAAGGTGGACAGCTGTGAGTTGTTTGATATCTATTACTTGAACACCAGGCAAATGAGACCCCACACTGCCAAACTTGCTAAAGAGTAATGACATTATATTAGAATGGGCCTCTAGTAACTACATATAGAACCTACTCAGATTTTATGCTCTGTACCCTTCCCTGAACACTCCTACCCCATTATTTCTGTTACTACCCATTTGTTAACCAGGTAGGCCCACTAGACAAATATTCCCTTTTCAGGAGTAACATTTAGAACAGTATCTGTTTGAGTTTAGTACTATCTGTATATGCATTCTACCTTTATTCCTAGCCTTTAGCTAGATATTGTATTGTATATCTGTTCATGACTATGCTTCATATTGTATGTATAGCTAATGTTTGATGCAGTATGTATTATCTGCTACTGTACGTATATTTAATTGTTCTTCATGTACTCTGCTGCTCATTTATAGTTCTGTGGAACTTTTCTCCCCAGGCCTCCACTGAAAAAAAAAACCTGTGTCCAGTTAGAATATCCAGGTAAACAAATGTAAATAAATAAATATACATGCAAGCAATGTCTGTTTAAGTGACTTATTCAAGGTCACATGGTAGGCAAATAAGGGCTGAGGGAATCAAACCCTGTACCACAGGGACTACTGCTCATTAGCTTAACCCATTGCACCAACTGCCAGACTACTAGGAAAATCAAGCCACTTCACCTTAGTATATTCTTTAAGATATTCAAGCAAAGTTGTGAGGCCTCCCTCTAACAACCATTTCGGCTTTCTTTGTATAACCACACAGAGGCATTCTATGCACTACAGTTCTTCCCACTACTACAACAAACACTATCCTCTTGCTACCTTGTTTCATTCATGTTACTAGAGCCTGTATTATTTAACATCATCACCAGGAGTAGGATGGGTAATGGAAGGAGACAAGGGTTTGAGTTTGTTGTAGGATAAAATATGAAATGAATGAGTCAGCAAGCAGCTTTCAGAGGCTGGAAGCTAACCACTATGTGTAGCAGAGACACTGGACAGATTTAAAATGAATATTCCAACAGGTAACCAAAATCACTCATTCCTTTTAAAACTTCTTGAATTCTCTTACATGCATTACTCAATCATTATCAATGAAAGAGACAATAAATGTGTGGTTGGACAGTTACTGAATTTACTATATCTCTATCCATGAAAGGAAAGCCCAAATGGAGTCCCTTCGATGGGGTCACACATGAGCTAATGACCATAATAAGACAAAGAGACAATGGTGGCACAAGCAGTTGTCATCACTTAATAAATTCTATAGCTATATCACAGTGAGAAGAGGTCATTATAAATATTAAATAAATCCATGCAGACGACTCCAGGTTGCTGTTTTTTCATGTTTGTTTATTTAGAAACACTCTGCTTTCAGAAACCTGGAGAATTATGGAGACAGATATATATTCTTTTCAGAAGTCACATCACTTGTTCCATTAATATAACCTTAAAATTCAACCTTGATGATATTCAGCCTTGCTAGCTGAGGCTGTCACTAGAATCTATATCCCATTTGATATGGCCGCCATTAATGAGCTTTCCCATTTCCATTGTTCCTTCATTTTCCAATGACTTGGCCCCTCATTTTGAATTATGCACATTTCCAAACCAATTGTTTATAGAAGTTACTTCAGAAACTACCATTGCATGGTGCTGATGATTTTCCCCATTTCATTTAGTCCTCAAATATATCACTTCTCCTTTTCTAGCCTTCATTACAGTTGTTTGCTTACTTTAGGAAAATTTCATTATTTGAGGGAATAAGCCACTATAATTCTGCTCCCTAAAGGAAATCAATTGGGAATCATTTTTAGCTACTAAGTCATCATTTTTATCTATGTATAATCACTGAATCATCATTTCTCTCTTATCAAGTACACCCATTATCTAGCAAGTGGTATAGACTTAGACCTTTTCACAACACCACTGCATAATTATAACCACCCATTATCTGACAAGTGGTATAGACGTACACCTTTTCACAACACCACTGCATAATTATAACCACCCATTATCTGACAAGTGGTATAGACATAGACCTTTTCACAACACCACTGCATAATTATAACCACCCATTATCTGACAAGTGGTATGGATTTAGACCTTTTCACAACACCACTGCATAATTATAACCACCCATTATCTGACAAGTGGTATAGACGTAGACCTTTTCACAACACCACTGCATAATTATAACCACCCATTATCTGACAAGTGGTATAAACTTAGACCTTTTCACAACACCACTGCATAATTATAACCACCCATTATCTGACAAGTGGTATGGATTTAGACCTTTTCACAACACCACTGCATAATTATAACCACCCATTATCTGACAAGTGGTATAGACTTAGACCTTTTCACAACACCACTGCATAATTATAACCACCCATTATCTGACAAGTGGTATGGATTTAGACCTTTTCACAACACCACTGCATAATTATAACCACCCATTATCTGACAAGTGGTATAGACTTAGACCTTTTCACAACACCACTGCATAATTATAACCACCCATTATCTGACAAGTGGTATGGATTTAGACCTTTTCACAACACCACTGCATAATTATAACCACCCATTATCTGACAAGTGGTATAGACTTAGACCTTTTCACAACACCACTACATAATTATAACCACCCATTATCTGACAAGTGGTATGGATTTAGACCTTTTCACAACACCACTGCATAATTATAACCACCCATTATCTGACAAGTGGTATAGACTTAGACCTTTTCACAACACCACTGCATAATTATAACCACCCATTATCTGACAAGTGGTATGGATTTAGACCTTTTCACAACACCACTCTGTATTTATGATTCGTATTACCAACCGTCACAAAATGGGCTAAGGAAAGCATAGTTGAAGCATTTTCCATTAACCTGTAACATTTCTTAATTCTGTTCTCCTCTTTCTTTACTTTCTGAATCCTCCAAATATATTCTGTTACCTAGCATTATTATTTTGTTTTCCATCTTTTCTTAGCTACTTATCACTTGTTCTAGGAGCTAGTCAAATGTATTTCCCCTCTTCATACCCTACACCCACATTTTAACAAAAGAATCATGTTATACTTACCCCTGACCTCTCCTTTGCTTATCTCCAAGCATCTCTGCCATAACCTATCTGCCATAGCCTTATTACCATTATCAAAATAGACAACTAAACAAAAATCAGAGCCATAATATTCGAATGTTGGGTAGCTCAATGCAAGTATCATCTAACTGGCACAATTCTTTTTTTTTCTGTCTTCTCACCCTTTTAGTCCATCAATTGCATGGGTAACCACTTTTTTTCACAATCTACACATTCTCTACACAGACATTAACTTAACCTGGAGCTGAAAGCATATTGCAGTGTTTCCATCCATATTACATCTAAATCCAGAACATCATTACCAATAAGAGTATTCATTTCTCAGACTAAGTGTGACCCTGGTAATATCTTCAGGATCTTTATCTTAAAGTTCAAAGCTTCAGGCTGCTCTGAAAAAAAAGCATCAATTACTTCATTCATCTTTCTCATCTGTGAGCACCTGTGAATGTTCCTTAATAAAACTGTCTGGGATTTATCTTGCTTCACTATCCCTGCTATACCAGCTCACTAATATTTAAATTTATATTTCTTAACAACTGCACTACTCTCTCACCCCATGCCGTTGACTCTCTACCCCTACCCCTAAAGAATCCCATGTATCTCCTCCTCTTTCCTTAACTACTTACACATTTCCATACCTCTCAACGTCTTAGCCCAAGAAATCTGGATGAAGCCAAAAATAATGGGGGAGAGCAAAGAACCCATAATAGGGATAGATTTTAAAAATACTCTTATAAACTTAGAAAAGTGTTAGAATAATAGGTTTTGCATTGGCATGCATTCTCTGAAAGAAGTCTGAAACTCATATCATTATTTAGTGACTTCAGTCATCAAAGAGTTGCCAGAAAACCACAAATTTTATGAAAATCAGACCAAAAGTTACGAGGCAAAAATATGGACATCCTGCAAAAATCTGGACAGTTGAGAGGTATGCTATGATAGTTCCCTTTCCTCACTATCACAAAGAGATGTAAAGCCTTTTCAATAACAGAGATCCTGTATACATACAACACTGGTCCCAGAAGCATTTATTATCAAAATAAAAACATTAAAAGCCACAAAAGCAAAACACACATAATAAATAAGTTAATGTATGAATAGAAACAGCCTGTTGAAGAGCTGCAGCCATGATAAACTTCAACTGACAGCATATGACAGTATACCAGTTCTATAATTACAGCTGTACTGTGTGTTTGTTGATGTTCTGTGAACATTAAATCATCATATTTGTTCTTGTCTTATTTATAGTTGTGGCTGAAAACTATCTATTCAGCCAATGAATTAATAAAACAGTGAAAATATTCTGAATAGTGGTGGGTGAAAAGTAGTACTAAATTACTAAATGATATCACTTACAGTGTTGGCAAGGGGCAGATCATAGCTAGTTAGGATGAGAGGGTATTATATTACTTGGATTCCAGAATGAAATAAGGTACAGCTAGAATAAAAGTTTATTAGTTATCTAGTGAAGATGACTGACACTCTAGGCTGCATGAAGGTGTCAAGTAAATTATCTGTTATTAGCTAGCCTGTGATCAGGAATTGCACCGTGCGGGAAGACAGGGTCTTTGTGTTCAATAGTAGAGCAACATTTGGGGAGATTATTTAGATCATCCCAAATCTTCTGAATATACCACTGCATTTCCTTGTAAGTGGGCATAGGGGTACATTTTACGCAAGTAAATTTCTGTGCCAGGAGAAAAGCTTCTATCTAAACAGATGTAGTTTTTTCTGCTGTACTTTATCCAGTTAGGGCAGTATAACACACCTAATACTTTTAGACTAATCTGGACAGTTTAGAACTCATAAACTACTAGAAAGCAAGCTTTTGTATCTGAATAATCTATACAAAACATGATGCAGCAAAAGTGGTGCTAAAATATGTTTGTAGAAATGTTTTAATATAACCAATAATCCTATATCATTTTACTAAAGTAAAACCATAAAATGCTTCAACTGTTCATTATAACCCAAGTTTATTTGTGTACACAAATGATGTTACTGAGCTTATACCAATGATTACAGGACATATTGCCCATCAGCAAGAGTTCAGCATGAATGCACACAGAAAAAAAGCAAGATATACAAGGAGCATAAAATGGGTCAGTAGTCGTATTGTGCTCTTATTCAGTGTTTCCAAGAAACTTGTTTATCATAAGGGTGAGAACCTTAGCAAAAAATGTATAAATCATTAAAGACTGTGGCATATTTAAAATATACATATCACTCCTGTCTTTTTTCTTAGTTTTAGTTAAATTTATGTTATCTATGGAAATGACAGAATTAATTTCAATGGGAATTTTATTAACTTACTACATTCTTTGGTTTACTTTTACTTATAATTTCAAGCATCCAACACTGGTTCTTCACTGATGTCCGTTGACTATTTCACTTCTGTTTTATGTTTATTTTGCCTCTTGCTGTGCAACAATGAAACACAAACTGAATGAAATGACACTACACAAGATAGCTATTAAACAGGATTTGTGGATTCTGTAGAAGTTATACTTGGGAGCCTTGATAAAATTAATGATTTTGTAATATTTCAAAACTACCATTTCTGAATCCACCCTCTCCCTCTGTCTCTATTTTCTGAATTTATTTCTTCTGTCTTATTGCTAAACTTTTCTATCTCATATCTCATGCATTTGTTAGGTTTCCTTTTGTACACATACTGGATCCACAAACCTGTCAATTTTACATGCATGCAACAATCTCTTAAATTCTACAAAGTATTATAGGTGTTTTTTTATATATAAACTATCCAAAACAAGAACAAAATCAGTGTGATACAGCACAATATAGTACGTTTCAATAATGTTAATTAACATACAATTTTGCCAGAGCATTATGTCCCCATAATTCATTTTCTCAATGTCTTACTTTAGATAAGTCATACCCTATTGCACTACTACAATCCTTCTGGAATATATAAACACTGGTAAAACTTCTCTGCATAGTCTGAACAACCTCTGAAAATCAATATCAGTTCAATAGTTTTACAGTGCAGGTAACATAAAAAAGCCATATTCCAATAACAAAATAATAAATTGTTGTTCCTACTGTAGCTGATATTCACACTCTTGTATTACTATAAATAAACAGGATTCATTCAGCACAGTTGTGGATAATAACTAAAGGAAAATTAATGAAGGTTCTCATAATCCATTTCTGATTCCAGTGTTAAAATACAATAAATAAAAATATAAACACTTGCAATTATTTCATACCTGTTTGACTGTTCCAAAAAAGAAAGCAGCTACTGCCTGTTCTTTGTAAGCAGGGGGTAAACAGGTCAGTGGAATCAAATTGCTTTTAATTTTGTTAAGCAAGTGTCTGATTGGTTTTCATACTGGAAAAGCTAGGGATGAATCAATAAAACATTCATTAACTAACAGGGTTACAATTACGTGGCAACCAATGACACTTGCCTCTGTAGGACATACATTTTTAATTAGCTAACCACCCCAGTCAAGTACGGCACAGAGCTGAGCCTAAGATGATCAGGACCTATCTTTCTCACTTCTGTCACCATGACTGCTGCAACATGGCAGTAATAGAACCATGAGAGACAATCCTCACTATGACAGAAATCCACAGTTTGTCTCTCTTGGTATGAGCTAAGAAACAAATATAATCAGTGTAAAAAACATAATGCTACACTGGTTCTTCACTGATGTCCGTCGACTATTTCACTTCTGTTTTATGTTTATTTTGGCTCTTGCTGTGCAAAAATGAAACACAACCAGAATGAAATGACACTACACAAGATAGCTATTAAACAGGATTTGTGGATTCTGTAGAAGTTATACTTGGGAGTCTTGATAAAGTTAGTGATTTTGTAACATTTCAGAACTACCATTTCTGAATCCTCCCTCTTCCTCGCTCTCTATTTTCTGAATTTATTTCTTCTGTCTTATTGCTAAACTTTTCTATAACTATCTTATATCTCATGCATTTGTTAGGTTTCCTTTTGTACACATACTGGATCCATCACTTCACTATAGATAAACAGTGCCTTATTTTTGCCTTTTACTGTACGCTTCCACTTATTCAGAGTAGGGCTAATCATCCACCCTGTCTTTATGCTTTGAGGTAATCTGAAAGTTTCATGCTTATTCATGTACTAATCACTTCCTATAAAATATATATGCATATTAAGAAGAGTTTTTTCAGTTTCTCCACCACTCCACATTCACAACAGTATTACATGGAAAAGTAGGAGGAAACAGTCCCTAGGACCAACATCTCCTCATCTCGCATGACTTATTGAGACTCAATCAATTGTGCAAAGACTCTTTATGCCCCATTACCTCATTGCACTCAGATACACTTAACTACCATGTGACTAGCATGCGAACCACTCCTAGTTTTCCCAGCATTTTCTTTCATGTTGTACATGGAACAGAATTGCAGGTGGGTCCCCACTGAAATATTGGCACATGAAATGCCAAGTGCCAAAAAGCTGTAAAAAGACCAAATCCCAGAGAAGAGCGAATATTAAAAATCTCTCATCTTCTTAAAACTTCCTTTGGGGACAACAGGCCCCCTGCACTTCCCATACCCCATAGCTTATATATACCAACTCCGAGACTGCCATACCTCAGACAAAAGGTAATATTCAGAGAAATTGCATCTCAGACTTGTTATATACAAGTCCAGTCTTTCAGCCATTCATACTCAGTGTTTAGGACTCATTCTAGTTGGTTGGTCCCAACATTTCAAACGGTCACTCTACATGGTTTTACTGAAAACAGTAGGCCTACAGCCACCAGCATTCCTGAATCCATAATGAAAATGCCGCAACACAAATCAATTGGACTTACATACAAACAAACCAATAGAAAATTTTGATTACTGAATGCTCAGTCTAATTGAATATATGTTTATATGTTTTACCTTTATGTTTTGTTATGCTGCTTTGATACAACCTTTTAGCTACATGTCACTGTCTTGCATTTTTTCTGCCTGAGGTCATGGCTGAAAAGGGCCTTTTGACCTTTAAAAAAATAAATAGCAAACAAATCGACACATATATAAAAAATGAAGACCAACAGCAAGTACACACAGCTATGCAACTCTGTCCTCCCTTCCTTCTTCTCTTCCATGTGCCAAACATCCCAGCCTTCCTTGTTTCCCTTTGTTGACCTAAATACCACCGCAGCTTCCAGCAGGTTGTTGTAGGAATGCATTACCTTATTTGTAGAAAAAAGTACTTCCTAAATTCATATTCATTGGCATCAAGGAACTTAGTTTGAATAACTATGAGCATATTTGGATTTTCAGACTGATTAGCCTCACCTCTTAAAGTCTAAAAAACATTTTGATTTTAATGATTTTTTGCACAAGGCCTGCATATGTAGTTGCACTTTAATGTATATAATGTCTATGGTAGGGAACCATTGTGCAGTCACTCTCCAAAATTTGTTTACACTGTTACTTATTCACATACACATTTTAAGTAATTATTTATGGTGACTGCAGTACTGACTGCACCTGTTTTTTCATCCAAATAAATGAATCCTGATATTACAATTACTTTATCCCTTAGCAAAAGTTCCACTATGGGCTGAAAGTGATGGATGTTTTCCCAGCCTTTACTGTTAAAATTTAAAGTATGACATTAGCATATTCACAGTTGCTACTGCATATTTTATTCAGTATCACTACAAACCCTTTGTTTTTAATCATTTGTAAGATGAACCACAGAAATAAACAGCAGACAGGCCTAATGCTTTATTTTGTACATACTCAGATAGCTCTAAAATAAGTAATGAATGTTTCTGTTTCAGTGAAAACATGTCTCTGAAACTTCTTATAGGTTTATCAAAGAATATGACAATTTATTTTCCTTATTACAGGTGAGTAAAATCACACCTAGCATTGGGGAGCCTTCCTTCATTGGACTACTGCTGGCTTTATCCTTCCCTTCAATTTAATTTGGCATTTCTTGCTCATAAATGAAGGAGCTGTTACTCTGGTGGATGAGCATGCCTTATGCTCATGCATGTTACTATGTCACTTATCACACCAGTAAACTATGCCCAGGACGAGTCTGCCGTTTTACCCATAATTCTTTTCAACTGGAACTTGGGGCTTACATTCATCATGGGAAGGTTCCTGTATCTGATGCAAAAAGAATTGAAGCCGTCTAAGTTTTTTTGTGTCTATCAAGTTTGAGGCACAACATACATCAGTATGCTTCTCTTGTCTGGGGAAAGACCTAACATGACATGTTGCCAGGAAAACTACCTATAGATGTAGGAAGGCGAAGGTCTTAGCTTCTACCCGGAGAACAGCAAAGTGAGAAAGAGTTTAGTGAAGGTATTAGTGAGAGGATGTCTCTTTCAGCCCAACACCTTTGCCAGTGCAACATCAAAAAGCTATAGAAATGGAGGGCAAATATTGGTTACAGCTTCCTGAAGTTACATTTGTTCTAAAGATGGCACAATGCCTGCTCTTAACCTTGACTAGCTACGGTTCAACCTAACATCTGATGTCCATTTTGATGTCTTATCATTGCCCGAGGTGAGATACAGCTCTAGCAATCACTTTTGGGGAATGTCCTGGAGTGCACACACTGCCCATATCTCAGTTGATCTATCAGATGTTTGCAATATCTATCCAGATATTGGGGAGTGGTCCCTTAAATCATTTAGCTGTAACTTGCTATAATTCCTCAAAACTTTGGTCGCTTCTCCCAGCTTCATCAGGATTCCAGTCCTACTAATACAAATTTGTGACCCAGGTTGAAGAGAGTTCATTAGTTACTTGTATAATGGGATTTGGAGTTTAGACCCTGGACTTCAAGCAGCTGAGGTCCTTTAGAATCTTTCCATGAGAGTGTAGAACCTCATTGTTAAAGACCATGCTGTGATGCCTTCTACAGAACTATCAGTTCCCAACACCCTGTGCCCATATGTTATGCGTTTGAGGTAATGATGATTTTCTTGACCATAGATGCCCTTCCCTTGCTTATAGGTTGCACAACATAGAATGTTTTCCTCAATACTCTAGACCCATTTTGGTTGAAGGAAAGGTTACTGTCTACATGCGTCCTCAAATTCTTGACTACTGGTTATTTGGGAAATGTGTTTACAGCCTGTAAGTTTCAGATAAAATAGATCTGAAAGTATCTGTAATTGTTCTTCTAGGATATCTGTGTAGTAGGGTGATAGGTATACTCTGACACACTCTTGCAGTGAGTTACCATATAAATTAACAAGAAACATGTCTAATGGACCAGATGAAACAACCTGATTCATGTAATGTACCATCTGCTTTACAATTAACATACAAAGACTTCCAATAAAGAGCATAGATGGAGTAAACATTGCATCAGAGAATAACAATGCCCACTAAGTGTTAAGAATATCTGATTGTTATTTCTGAATTCAGAGCTTTTCTAGACCAACTAAGAGAAAGCTGGGGTGGCAGGATAGACAGACAGAAAGCATTATGATTACAGGTACTGGTTTTGGCTTGTTTCCTTTTGGAATCATCCTACTCTGATTCAGTTTTCCCCATGAAACTGTGGGATGTGAAGTTGTTCAATTTCACCATTCATTCTTGACTGATGGGTTTGGCTCCGGTACAGCCACATGCAAAACTTGATGTCTTCCAGTAGCCCGAGGCCAAGCCCCTATCCCATGATGCACTGTAAATTACCCCAGATCTAGTTTGCCACGCCATCTGATCAGAGGTTCCAGTGCAAGCTTGGACCAGTACAATTTAAAAACTTTTCTATTTAGCAGTTAGTTAAATAATTTTGCTAAACTTTTGACTTAGGATAGTTAGATGGTTAGCTTTTATAGCTTCCTTGAAGTTCCCCTTCCTGTGTGTTATTATTACTCTTTAAAATATCGGCCTTGTGTGTTTTGGCCTAGTTATCTCTTAGAGCGTGTGTTTAAATAGTTTTTCTAGTGGCTATAAAAAGCCTTTTTCTATTTTTAGCCTTTTATGTTGTGGCCATAGTTTCTGTAGAGAGTGTGTTTAAATAGCTTTCTAGTGGCTATATACAGCCCTTTTCTAGTTGCTTAAAATTTTTTAGATTCTTTATCTCAGGCTCGTTTCTGTGTGTGTGTGTGTGTGTGTGTGTGTGTGTGTGTGTGTGTGTGTGTGTGTGTGTGTGTGTGTGTGTGTGTGTGTGTGTGTGTTTAAAGCCTAGTAGCTTTATTAATATCTGGTTTGCATGTTAAAGTAGTTATTATGGCAGATGATAAGGACAAACATCCCAAGTCGGTTTTCAAAAATGCCCAGACTGCACTCAGAAAATGTCAGTGACTGATGGACATGTTACCTGTGTGTATTGTTTAGGGCTGTCCATTTACAAGAATCTTGTGCTATCTGCCTTTCCTTTTTATCAAGAGTGTTGTTAGAGAGGAAAAGGAAGTTAATGGACAGGGGTTTGCTTAAACACCCTTTTCAAGAGGCTTTGAGTGACCAGGATGTGGTCAGCAAATCTTCTAAGTCCTCTGTTGAATCTAAGGACTCTAAGCACTCAAAAAAAATCAAAAAGGTCTGATGACTCTGCGACATTGGCTCCACAGACTTCAGAGCCAACTGTCTTTTCTTTTTGAAGCCGGCCCACAGCCTTGGAGCCGGTAATCGAAGTGCCTCAGTCACCATTGCTCCAGTCGGCATCATCTGTGCATTCATCTAGATCATCTGTCAGCCTTTCAAATTTAGATATGGATCGATTGGTGCAGAAGATTTTACAGGCACCAGGCCTTGCTAAATTGTTGTCGGCTCCGACCCAAGAGGCTTCAGAGCCGAAGACCACTACTCCTGCTTTGGCTACTCCTCCTCCGAGCCGTATCAGCCCTTCAGAGCCAGAAGAAGTAGACCTGCTGATCGTGGAGCCTTTGGAGCCAAGACCTGCTCCAGTGTCCTTGGCTCTATCCACTCTGACGTCCTCGGCACCGACTGGAGACTCTAGGAGCTGACACTCTCCAGTCAGATTCAGGGAGGATAGTCGGACCAACTTGTCAGTGCCGACTCTTCCTCTTGGGGCTTCAGCTCGGATGAGCTTGGCTCCTATCTCTGGCATGGAGCCCACTGCCTCAGTGCGGGAGGGTTTGATGATTCCCTCGGGTCTGTTGATTCCTTCCCATCGGAGCCATGGTGTCTTCGAAGCCATTTGGAGAGCTTTGTCTCCCAAGACATTCTCGACTTCAGGCCTTGCTTCTTCATCTCCTAAAGTGCCTGTGTCTGCTTCTGCTTCCATCATCCAGGCTAAACCCAGAGCCTCAGGTAGTCCCACAGGGTGCCCCCTGCTCTTCCAAGACCTCCCCAAAGGCTCCCACTGAGGAGGTCCCCAGGAAGAGATTGTGCAAGAGGAGACACGTGGACTCCACACAGGAGTCTATATCATCTGACACTGACTTGGATGAGTCAGAAGGGTCCCCATGGTCTCCCTCTGAGGATATCTCCTTTGCTGAGATACTTGAGATCCTTAGGCAGAGGGGTGATTGGCAGTCCAAAAGCCCTACTGAGGATGAGTCAGTTCTCCTGAAGGTTTTCAGGTCTCAGCCCTCCACCTCTTGGGTGTCTCCACCCTTCAATGAGCTCATGCAGTTGGTTTCTTGAAGGGTGTGGGAGTCACCGGAGTCCATGGAGCCTGTCCCTAGGAGGCCTAACAAGTATATATCATCCCCACCAGACAAAACTTGCTTAGCCAAAGGAGTCCTAGTTGATGTCATGGTGGTGGCGGAGGACACCAAAAAGGAAATGTCTAAGACTTCCTCATCTATCCATTCTCCTAATAGAGAGTCTAGGATCATGGACATATATGGGAAATGCATGTTCAGTTCAGCGAATTTTGCTCTCCGTTCACTGAACTACTTAACCCATTTTATTAGGCTGCAAAGAGATCTCTGAAACCATCAGTCAAGAATGAAGGCGAGAGGAACAACTCACATGGAACGTTATGGTGAGTACATAACTTCTTATTATGTCTCATGCTCAGAAGTACTAATAACTCTCCCAGTTACCACTTATATTTAAAACAAAAAGAATACTTACACTCCCTACTTTTATCCAATGAAGGGAAGGAATGCCATTCAGTATTAATTCCTCATGTTGCTTGATTCAATAACATTCAACAAGTCTCACAGTTTTGTACCCTTGGTTCTATCTGTGCAGACCTGTTAGGCCAATACATGATATCACAATTCCTCTCTTTACACATGTTGATGCCTAAGTGTGACTCCTGTACCTTAACTAGCATATTCTCATGCAGATGAGCAGGGATGATAACTCCTTCAGTTTTAAACGACAGCCGTTTCACACATACCACATTATTGGAGTATGGAACATGAGGTATAATGACAGAAAGCTCTGACCTCACAGTCTCTGGCTATCTTGTCGTGGCAACATCACACAGAAGCTAAAGCTTTACGTCATTGTCAGTGCACGTTTTTAATTCCTGCAACTTTCTAACAGACACTGGTAGTTGACAAATTGTCCATAAAACATCCAGGACATTCTCAAACAAATCATCTGTGCATTCACCTAGATATGTTCTCCTGTGGTTGTTAAACTTATACATGAGCTTGTCTGGTTTATCCTGAACTTCTAAGTCATATTTCTGCCAAGAAAGCAGCATTATTTTAAAACATGCAGATAATTTGTGTAATAATTTTTTAAGGTGCTTTGAAGTGGTTTATGGTTTGAATCCACTATAAGCCCCTTACCACAGTTCTGTGGTCGACCTTTTAACAAATAAACACTATGGTAAATATCTCTTTTTCAATTTATGCATCATAATGAATACATCCGGGAATCTATTAATTCTGTAGTCCTGTAAGCTACTGGCCCAACATCTTTTAATAACATTGCATCAGCACCTTGCTGGTTGCTATATACCTTCTTAGTGTAGGTTGAATCAAATCATAAAACATGGGAATCAGTGGTACAATAGCCAAATGTTTCAGCATTATTTATTTATTTATTTACATTTGTTAACCAGGTAGTGTCTGACTGGGCTAGTAGCCCATTTTCAACGGAGACCCGGGGAGAAAATCTCCGGTACAGTGAATAATAGAATAACAGTTATTAGTTATGTACATAAATAAACAATGCCTTTTAACAAAGTTACATGAACAACACAAATAATGGAATGAAAGCATAAGAATAAACTTAAACAAGTTAAATAATAACAATATGTATAGTGAGTGTGCAAAAAAAATACAAAGACTGTTCAGACAATGTCAATATGTGATGGATTGTTTGTCAGAGTGAGGTGATAAACCTCTTGTTTATGAAGAATTATTTAGATAGCAATACATCAGGGATCAGGGAATTAGCCTTTTCCCTGTTGCAGTGCAATCTCAGAGTTAATGTATATAGTTAGCAGGGATGTGGGGGTACAAGGGGATTGCCCCTTGCAAAAAAGCATTTTTCTCAAGTTTTTTTTTTTTTTGGTTTCTCTCTTCTAATAGTCAGTGTTATGGCACTCGGCATTCAGAACATTTGATTTAAAGAAATTAATCTGTTTTGGAAGGTGGGAGGAAACCACAGTACCAAGATAAAACCCACTCAGACATGGGGAAAACATGCAAACCCCACAAAGACAATGACCATGACCGAAGTCAGTACTGAACTTTACATCCTGGAGCTGTGAAATAGAGATATTTTCTCAAAAGCGGATTGCTGCCCTTTAAATGTTTGAAAGGGCTTTTACCTTATCAGAATCCATTTTCTGCCATCCTCCAAGGAAACACAATGTATGCATTTCAGAGAAGCTAGTTATATTTGATACATGCCCCGGTTAAGTTTCAAACCATCAGATCTCAGCCTGTCCAGCAGCCGTAATAGAAGCATATCATACTCTTGCTTGGTTGTTGTTGTTTGTCTTTCAGCTTTTTCCTGGTAAGAGGTCACCACAGCAGAACTCCGGTCCGCTAATGATTGGCAGTAGATTTTTACGAAATGCCAAGGTGTTAGCTCAATGCCCAACCTTCAACGAAGGCAAGCCCATTTACGCACGCATGTCATTTGAATGCTACCCAACCATGGGGAGGACATGCAGACTTCACACAGAAGGTACTCCCAAGCTAAGCTGAGAACTGAACGGGAGAATCTCTTGCTGTGAGGTAACAACGCTACCGCCATACCATCACGGCACCATATCATACTCTTGCTTGGTAGCACCCCAAATTAGAATGCTAGAAATTATGATGACTACTATATCTATATCCTTTAAGCTATAGTTGTATTTGTCCCTGGATCGCATTTGAAGCCAAAAAGATACAGATGGTAGTGTCAGGAACCCACTTCTTCCTGGAAATATGTTAAAGGTACATAGAGTGGAACTAGTTTCATTCAATTTAATCAGCCAGAAGCCTGAGTTAGAATCAAGAACAGACAAGAGTTTATCAAGTGATGCAGTAGCTGCTGCTTCCTTAATCATCTGAAGTAGATAATGGTCCCTGAGGTGTTTGAGTTTGTTTCTTTTCTGAAAATTTGTATGTTGCTAGAATGGTTCTGTATTTACATTTTTCGGTTGTCAATTTTTTTTTCCTTCATTGGTATGTACTGTGTTAAACATCTTGTAAATTAGCATTAGTTGCTTGTATTTGTTTAGGTGTACTGGGGGTTTTGTTTCTCTTTCAGGGAGTTACCAATGGGATTCAGGCACACTTGCTGTTGTCTTCTTGCTCCAAAAAAAAAAAAAAAGAAGAAGAAAAGGATGGAATTGATTACTCTCCCTTTACAACCTATTTGTCTGTTATCATTGCTGTTGAAGGTAACCTTGTCCCTGGTCTGTAGCTATCCAACTGATCTTGAATTCCGGCTGGAGAACAGGTAGCCACACATGTTTACATCTTATATATTCTGAATATACTGCAGCGATAATCCTATCATTCAAGCATTTATAGGCATGCTGAGCACAATTACATGGCTGTACTATCTTCCATATTAATCCACAGGCTTTATAATCATAATGTTATGATTTTCCATATAATCTTGCACTACTGTTGAGTTTCACCCTACAGCTTTTTCAAGAAGACTATTCCAATTATTCACCACCCTTTCTGTGAAATATTATTCCCTCCTACTTAACAGAAACATATGCTTTGTATCCCCAGATGGTGTTCTCTTATTGTTATACATCTGTTTTCTCTAATATTGCAGTCATTCAAATAATATGGGTCCCACAGAAATAGTTAACATTCTCTATCATATCCTTAGCAGAAATTGCTATTCTATCCCCGGTTCTACCTCCTTTATTTAAGAGTATACATGTTAAGATCTTTAGTCTCTGTTTATATTACTTTTGATGGAAAACATGTAGTACTTTCATTGCCTTACTCTAAACTGTCTCTTATAGTATGTGCCATCATGCTGATAGAGTGTAGGGAAAATGTACAATCAACATGAAATAAAATGGTGATTTGGATAAAAACAGTAAGTACAAAATGTCATTCTTGTAAATTATGGAAACATGTTTTAAAACATGTTTGACTTTGGAAGGCAAGGCCAGTCAATATCCTCATACAGAAGGCCTCAACCTCTGAGCTCGCTTCACTTCAGGAAAAATGTAATTTCCATATACAGTGCACAGCCTGGCTAACTGCATTATTTATTATTTAAAAATGTGGATTAGTCAATTTACTGCCCATCACTTAGGTGTCATCCTCTCACAGTAATGAGGTGATTAGTGTCAGAAAAATATGTATTAATGTGTGTATTAGTAATATGCTTAGTGCATTTAGAGCTTGAAAAGGGTTAACACATTTATTCTATTTCATACTGCATAAATCTGTACAAACTGCAGATGCTTTCTGACCTTGTATTGTCAGCTAAAATCTTGCTTGTGCCTTGGAAATTTACTGAGAAGCAGATGATTCCTGCTTATGTTAGGAAAATAATGAATAGAACAATACTGCTTGTATGAAGCTTAGACAAGAAGTTCCGTTTGTGCTGTGAGAAAATACACAGCTGTAGAAGCCATAGATAATTAGGACAAAGCCTGTTTGAAAATGTGAACTGCAATCAGCATTTGCTTGTATCTGAATTAGAAGAGTACCTTGAAATGTAACACTGTACAATGGAAGCTTGTAAACGAATTAGTGCCCACCAAGGCCAGGTTGTTTTTCTCAAAAGTTTCTCACAAATCTAGTCATGTCAGCAGAAAATCTGAGTAACATCTGCTGTAGAACAATACTGAAAGTTGTGTTTGATTACGTCAGCCATAGAAGGCCATGTCTTGTAAAATAGTATAAGAATGAGCATACTTCCTGTTAGTAGTTAGACAAATCCTTGTATTTGCATGTTTTTGTCTCCTTGCGACAAGTAAATAAATATACCTTAACTGAACCTTACGTGTATTGGTCTTTGAAGTTTTTTTCCTTTGACAGATTGGTTGTTGGGACCAGAAACCCTCACTTTGCCTCGGATCAGACAGGCCAGGTGGCTTGAAACCGTATGGGGAAGAAACCACATCGGTTCTTCTTAGTTGAAAAGCCCTCCGACTGAATTGTCGTACAAAAGAGGCCATCCACTTTCTGATCTGCTACTGAAGGACGGGTTTACTCGAACCAGGTGATCAATCACGAAGGCTCAGGTAAGGTGAATCTACTTTTTTTCTGTTTTAATTCAGGGACTAGATTTGTATTTATTTTGTTAAGACTTTGTTTATACAAGTCAGGGACAAAAAGATTACTGTCTTGTCATAGATCAGGGAAACAGAGCAGGTAGGCAGTCATTCTGAAGAGACTATAACAAAATCCGTGGTACCACGTTAAAAATAAGGAGTTACGTAATGATTAAAAGGGTAGAACAAAATGGGTAATAATTGTACAAAAAGATCCCAAAATCCGCCGTTAACCGAAGACGCGAAATACATGCAGTCACAGCGTGCTGATAATATTAAATACTACTCAAAATGGGTCAATAAGTATGAATTTGATGGTAAATTAGAAAAATCCTTGCTTGTCAAACTTGTCAAACAGCTTAAAACCAATTCTAGAGGTTGGGTAAAAAAGCAACGTCAATTAGGAATTCCTCAGGCACACAGGTGGATTGAGGAAGTAAACCAAAGGGAACAAAAGAGTAATAATTCGAAAGCAATGTTTTTAGATAAGGGGGACAATAACTTAGTAATAGAGTCAGCCCCTACGCCTCCCTTACCAGAATATGAGGCAAGTGAACAAGTTAGTCCACCCCTGCGATATCCTGCTGTCACTGTAAGTAGAGACACTACAAAAGCGAAACCGTTTATTAGAGATCCCGTCGAGACCAGGTCTCAAACACGGGCAGGAAACTCAAAAGGGGACATTGAGTTATATCAAATGGGTAGAAATTCACGATTTATGAGTGAAGAAGAAATATGCCCACTTATAGAAGTGCCTAATCCTCAGGCAGGGCAAGAAGGTCAGGACCCAACTATTCTAGTATATAGACCCTGGACTCCGGAAGACATCTGGAAAGCCACTGAGGGAATTCCCCATCCAAAAGTTAATTTTAGAAAGTTCTTAGAAGATTTACAAGGAATGAGGCTAAGTTATAATTTAAACGGAGAAGAGGTAGAAAAAGTAGTCAGACAAATTGTGGGACCAGATTGGCACATGATTAGTGGCGACTGGAATCCCCATGATGCTGCGCTCAGGCCCCTCCCACATAGCAGCGCAGAATTAGATAACAGAGTGAAAGGTCTTACAGACCGCATCTCTGAGAAATGGAAGCCTAGGGCAGACTGGACTTGCATTAATCAATGCATCCAACAGGAAGGTGAAGCTATTGACAGATATTATGCCAGACTATTAGAATGTTTTAATAACCATTGTGGAATGCAGGTTCCTGAAGATCAGACACATGATTCCCCATATGAGCAGCAGTTAAAGAATGCATTTTTGAAAGGCAGTATTGCACCCATAAGCAACTTTATTACAAAGCACATGGTAGATCATCATACAAGCAGGTTACAGTCATTACTTGAATATGCTAGGCATGCCGAAAGGCATTTTAATAGCAAAAAGAAAAAGAAAGCCCAAGTATTTTCTGTAGAAGATGGAGCAGAAGTTTATGTAGTACAGTCCGGGAAAAAGGGCAAGAGAAATGCCCAGGGAAACAAACAATCTGATCAGCGATCAGAGGACTTTGAAGGGCGAAAGAAAAGGGGTGAATGTTTTAAATGTGGTAAGAAGGGACACTTGGCAAGGGATTACAAGAAAAACAAGAAAGCAACCACGGAAGATAAGGAGGGTGAGAACTGACTATATGATAGTCAGGAATCACTAGAAGAGGATAGCAGAGAAAGGACAAATGAGAATGTGATAGAGGGAGTAGAGAATGTGACAGAAGAAATAGAGAAAGGGCAGGAAGTCACGGACAGTGAAGAAAATGAAATATTAGATTTGGCTTTATTGAGCTTAGAGCTCTATTTAGCAGACACAAAACCAGAAGTTACACTCCTGGTAGAAGGGAGGGAAGTCAGATTCTTGTGTGACTCAGGGGCATCACGGACCCTGATACAGCCCTCCAAACTGCCAGAGAACTCAGAGTCACCTGATTACATATTAGTGAAAGCAGCTAATGGACAGCTGTATTGTGAGCCCCTCTCCCATAATATTGTGATAACTGATCCTGTTTCAGGATTGACCCAGAAAAGCAAAATTGTTGTTTCTGCAAAATGCCCAGTAAACCTCTTGGGCAGAGACCTTATGCAGCTATTTGGTATAGCAGTAGTTCCGACTATGCAGGGTATGGAAGCACAGCGACAAATTGATACCTTTGCAGTGTAAACGGAGGGCAAAATGTTTTATTGGTACAGCCAGGACTTGGTTACGACTGGTCCAGGGGCAGTGACCGAAGAGTTGATGAACGTAGCCATCAGCAAGTTCCCCTCCCTTGACATTGATAAACAGCATTTGTTGCACTGTACTCTGTATTATTGTAACACACCAGGACCTGATAATGAGTATGAGCAAGAATTGTTTAGAAATCGTGCAAACAGATTAATATTACGTAATCTGTACTGGGACACAGAAGGGAACAGTGTAGCCAGCTGTTCATTGCCCAGGAGTTCTTTGCACTCTATAAATCTAATCGATTACCACACGTTAGCTTAACTAAGGGCATGAATGTAAAATGTGTAGACTTAGGAGAAAAGGTCACGAGATGGGAAAAACAGACAGAGTCAGAACTGTCAGAACAGGGAATACAAATACAAATGCAGAAGCTGAATTGGATAACTCAGACCCACCCAGCTGTACACTTGCAGTCTAGCAAGGACAGCTGATTAGCACTCCTATTGAAGGAGGAAGAGAATGCCTTACAGAATATACCAGAAACTCTCTGGTCAACAGGAAAATCAGATGTAGGACTTATTCGTACAGCAGGACCAGTTACTATTATGCCAAAGTCAGCATTTAGACCACAATAAAGACAGTATCCCTTAAGAAAAGATGCAGAGGTAGGAATCAAACCTATTATAGCAGCTTTACTTAAGGAAGGGGTGCTGGTGGAATCTCCTGATTCACCATGTAACACACCCTTATTTCCTGTTAAGAAAGCGAATGGAGAGTGGCGTATGGTCCAAGATTTACAAGCTGTAAATGACGCAGTAATACCAAGGGCACCTAGGGTGCCAGACCCACACACCCTGTTGAATGATTTAAAACCTCAACAGAAATATTTTTCTGTGGTAGATATCAGTAATGCGTTCTTCTCGATACCGATACACCCTGACAGCCAGTATTGGTTTGCATTCACATTTCAGGGGAAAAGGTATACATATACGTGACTACCACAGGGGTATTGTGAAAGTCCAACAATATTCTCACAAGAAATGGCAAGCAACTTGGCGGGATTTACCCCACCAAGAGGTAGCCAGATTTTGCTTTATGTTGATGATATCCTATTGGCGTCCCCCACCCAGCAAGATTGTAAAGAAGACACCATAGTGCTATTACAATTTTTAGCCACTGAAGGACATAAAGTAAACAAAAATAAACTGCAGCTTTGGAAAAAACAAGTTAAATACCTAGGATATGTAATATCCAAGGAAGGTAGGACATTAGATGAGGACAGAAAAGTAGCGATTTTGCAAGCACCAAAACCCACTACCAAGAAGGAAATGATGTCCTTCCTGGGTACAACTAATTTTTGTCGGAGTTGGATTCCAAACTATGCCTTGGAATCTGCACCGTTGACTAACCTGATTTATAAAAAGCCTATAGCAGCACAGGATTTGTTACAATGGACACCAGAAGCAGAATCTGCTTTCTGCAAACTGAAACAGTTAATAGCGTCCTCATTAGTTTTGGGATTACCAAACTATCATAAACGTTTTTTCCAAACTGTAGATTGTAAGCAATGTTATATGACATCAGTGTTAACACAGCAGCATGGGAACAAGCAACGCCCTATTGCTTATTATTCATCACAACTGGACCCAGGGGCACGGCCTTTACCTCACTGTGTACAAGCAGTAGTTGCAGCTGCAATGGCAGTACAGGCTTCGGCCTCAGTAGTTTTGTTCCACCCTCTCATATTGAGAGTGCCTCATGCAGTTGCAATTATTTTACTGCTAGGCATCTTTCCTGTATGACTATATTGTTGATCCAACCTCATATGACAATTGAACGATGTACGACTTTGAACCCTTCTACCTTGCTCCCAACCCCTGCAGATGGCACACCACACAGCTGCCTGCAGGTGATTGAGCAAAAGACACTGCCTAGAAAAGACCTTACAGATGTTCCCTTGGATGATGCTGAGGTGACATATTACGTGGATGGCTCATGCAAAAGGGGTCCTGCAGGACAGAATCTAGTAGGATATGCAGTAGTTTCTGATATTGAGATTATAGAAGCAAAATCTTTACCACACAATTTATCTGCACAGGCAGCAGAATTGATTGCCTTGACACTGCATGTACCTTAGCAAAGGGTAAATGTGTGAATATTTTTACTGACAGCCAGTATGCTTTTTCTACTGTACATGTTTTTACGCAACAGTGGAAAAATCGAGGAATGATAACATCTACTGGCAAACCAATCAATCATGCACAGTTTATTTTAGATCTTTTAGAATCTATTCAGTTACCTCAGAAAGTAGCTATTTGTAAATGCACGGCTCATACCAAGCAACAGGACAGGATTTCAAAAGGTAATGCGAGAGCTGATACAGCTGCAAAGCAGGCAGCTTCAGAAATATTTCTTTTGAATGAGGAATTACAACCCTCTGAGATTTTAGACTTAGAAATGTTAAAGACAATGCAGACACTTACTACGCAAGTTGAAAAACAAAGATGGGTAAAATGAGGAGCAATTCTCGAAAAGGGGCTGTACATCTCTAAAGAAGGGAAACCAATATTGCCGTCTAATTTGTTTAGATATGCAACTTTGTTGAGCCATGGGCAGTGCCATGTCTCAACAGGGGGGATGGTACAGCTGGTGAACCAAGTGTTCACGACATATGGATTCTTAAATTACACTAAAAAATTCTGTTCGATGTGCCATGTTTGTAATAAACATCATGCACAAAGGGCGTTAAAGCCCAAGCAAGGGAGTTTCCCTACACCACCGTATCTGTTTCATACTATCTGTATGGATTTCATAGAGTTGAATAAATGTGAAAATAAGAAGTATTGTCTTGTCATTAAAGATATGTTTTCCAGATGGGTGGAAGCCTTTCCGGCAAAAATCCAGAAGCAGCAACAGTGGCCAAAGTTCTTGTTAAAGAAATCATCCCTAGATTCGGCATCCCGGAAAGGATCTACAGTGACAACGGCACACACTTCGTAAACCAGACCATACAACAGTTAAGTAGACATTTTGGTATTTCTTTAAAAAAATCATTGTGCATATCACCCACAATCTGCAGGGCTAGTAGAGAGGCATAATGGGATTTTAAAGAATAAACTAAGGAAGTTAACAGTAGAAACACATTGAAATTGGGTGTACTGTCTGCCCCTGGCACTGTTGAGCATGAGAACTGTTCCGAATGCAAAAGGATTGACTCCTTTTGAAAAATTATTTGGAAGGGCTTATTATATACCTCACTGGAAATCTCTCATACCTGCAGACCAGGAAGCTGACAGTACACTAGCTGAGTACATGCAAAACTTGTTAAATTCTAAACATTTGTTGCAGTCACATTCTGTTTCAGATAAAGAATGAACCAGACCGTCAGAAGTGGCAGTGTCCCCTGGAACTTGGATTTGGGTGAAGACAGTAAAGCGAAAGAATTGGGCATCACCAAAGTGGGAAGGTCCATATCAAGTGCTTCTGTCGACACCCACTGCAGTCAAGATAGCGGAGCGTGCCTCCTGGATCCACCTGACACACTGTAAATTAGTAAAGAACTTTGAACTGGGCAAAAATCTTGTCACATGCCAAGAGTAAAAATGATAAGAGTTCAGAAGAAACAGGAATGCAGAACAAACCTTTCCTCAGAAGTATTGCATAATCATTCTGTTAACTGTACTAGTGACAACAACCTTTTTGTTGTGGCCTTTCCTTTTCCCAGCCACACAGACTGAACTGAATAAACGTGAAGCATTACTCATCGACTGGCATCCAAACTTTAACACTTACCAGGCAATTAAATATGTGTATGCTGAGACTTTCAATGTTTTGAATTGCTGGATTTGCACAGCTTTGCCGACAGCATACAGGGGGGTTATTAATGACTACAGTCCCCTAGGGGTCAATGAGACCTGGGAGAACTTGATTTATGATACCGCAATCATTACATCACAAGATAAAATAGCATTGCACTTGTCTGTTCCACAAAAGGGAACTGTGTGTTTTTATAAAAATGATACTGTTCAGGTGGGTTGGAGCAATTGCAATGTGACTATTCCTTATAAATGTTACACTAAAGGTAACAATGTAGATCTTTATTGTAATACAAACTATGATTCATTTCTTGGATTGATGCATAAAACACTTGATGAAGTAAAACATAATTCTGTTCTTTATAAACAACTGTCTATAATAGATAGAAAAATGTTTCGTGCAGGGCAAGTGTATATTCATAGTAAGGTTACTACTAAAGTAGAGGATTGTTATTTTGTGTGTGGCAGAAAGGCATACAAATGGTTACCTGAGAATTGGTCCGGCAGTTGTTTTTTGGGTTACCTGGTTCTGGCAATACGACACACTGTAGTTTTGCCTCGAGGAAAAATTCGAAATGTCTGAGAGGTGGTCAAAAAACCTGTAAATCCAGTGGGACAAATCAATGTGGATTGGAAAGACCATCATTCCATAGGCAAAGGACTGACACATATGGACTTGAGTGATAGCGTTATATCGTGGGCAGGCATATCACTGGCGTATGGAGCAGTGAAATTGATATGGGAGCTGAGAAAACTGTCAAAATTTCTCGAAGTAATGAGGAATGCAACTTTTTCTGCTCTCGAATTGGTGATGGATGAACTGAATGCTATGAGAACTGTAGTGCTTCAGAACCGCATGGCTCTCGACTTCACCCTAGCGGCGAGAGGTGATACTTGCGCTTTAATCTAAGAAGAATGCTGTTTGTATATTCCTGACCATAAACACGAGATAGACAATCATCTTGAAGTAATTCAGCAAGTGTTGGCCATGACCAAACCAGGCCCAAACCCACTGACGGACCTTTTCCAGAAATGGTTTGGGGGGTGGGGTACCATCCTAATGAACATCCTGATTACCATTTGTGTAGGAATGCTCCTACTGGGAGTATGTGTTTGTTGTGGCATCCCCTGCATGAAAAGACTGATTAAAGATTTTATGGACATGTCAGTTTCTGAAACCTTATATCAAAGTACTGAGTTTGAAGAACTGTTAAAAGATTGAAAATGCTTTCATAAGTTTAAACTGAATGACTCTCTTAACTGCAAATCCTGAGTGGAAGAGGTTAGGAGAAGAAAACAAGCTGTTTATGCTTATTTTGAAAGTAGAATAAAAGTATTAAAAGGGAGGAAATGTCAGAAAAATATGTATTAATGTGTGTATTAGTAATATGCTTAGTGCATTTAGAGCTTGAAAAGGGTTAGCACATTTATTCTATGTCATACTGCATAAATCTGTACAAACTGCAGATGCTTTCTGACCTTGTATTGTTAGCTAAAATCTTGCTTGTGCCTTGGAAATTTACTGAGAAGCAGATGATTCCTGCTTATGTTAGGAAAATAATGAATAGAACAATACTACTTGTATGAAGCTTAGACAAGAAGTTCCGTTTGTGCTGTGAGAAAATACACAGCTGTAGAAGCCATAGATAATTAGGACAAAGCCTGTTTGAAAATGTGAACTGCTATCAGCATTTGCTTGTATCTGAATTAGCAGAGTACCTTGAAATGTAACACTGTACAATGGAAGCTTGTAAACGAATTAGTGCCCACCAAGGCCAGGTTGTTTTTCTCAAAAGTTTCTCACAAATCTAGTCATGTCAGCAGAAAATCTGAGTAACATCTGCTGTAGAACAATACTGAAAGTTGTGTTTGATTACGTCAGCCATAGAAGGCCATGTCTTGTAAAATAGTATAAGAATGAGCATACTTCCTGTTAGTAGTTAGACAAATACTTTTATTTGCATATTTTTGTCTCCTTGTGGCAAGTAAATAAATATATCTTAACTGAACCTTACTGGTCTTTGAAGTTTTTTCCTTTGACAATTAGAAAGGTTTGCAGTTCTCAGGAAAGGATCTTACCAGCATTCTCTAGAAGAGGAAGTAGCTTCTTGTGTTCTACTGGTTGTGGTTTTACCTTTATGGTATGTACATTTATGTTTTCTTTTTTTGCTCTGATTTTTACACAAAACCGCCTAGTACAAGCATCTATGAATTACAATACTATGCAATTTACCCTCCGGAGCAGTGGACAAGGATGCTAATGGTAACCAGAAAAAACAGGAATCTTCCAAGAGGTGTTATTTTAGAAGTATGCTAATGGACCTCATTAGAATAGCCACCCTATCAGCTGCATGTCTTGCTGCTCAGAAGCTCAGAGCTGCACTACTGAGCAACAAAGGGCACTATGTATTGTTTCAGCCTTACTTGGTTTGCAAAGCAACTTGCATGGTGTTGCGTACTACAGAAGTCATCACCAAACAGTAACCAATGTGGCCAGATGGTCAGCAGAGTCAAACAGTTTTTATGAATTTGAGACACATCTGGATTCTGACTTATGTCGATGGCTTTTGAACTCACCTATGAAGAAGTAGAGATCGGGTGCTTCTGTAATATATATGGCAGGGAATTCAAGCTGTATAGGCCAGTCTTACTAAGTCATCATGCATAACATGAAATGGTAAGGAAGGATTGTGAGGAGCAACTAAAATGGAAAGAATGATCATATGTGACAAAGGAGAAAGAGTGAGAGATTGATAAGCACAATGATCTATGTGTTCAGGAATGTAAAGGAATGTAAAGGGATGGACCCTCTATAATTCCATGATTTTGGAAATGGAATTCCTGTTCTACCTTCTAATGGTTTATAAAACTATAATTCTTAAATGCAACATAATAAGCACAGCTAAATCCATGGCCTTACATAAGATTCTTCCATCACATAATGTAGCATGGATTTATACTGTTTCTCTCGAACTACATCACTACCTCTGAAGGAAATTCATAATTAAGTGGATTTTCACAGAACAGCTTTTCATTAGGCATTGCTCACATTTATTAATGTCAGCTGAGCATTCCTGTAGATGTTAGCTGCTACTTGTGATACTGGATAAACAGAAACTGAGGTTAAGTGTTTTTAAGAAAGTAACTGGACTCCAGTTTCCCCTTTACAGAGGCTGGCATGAGTTTTCATGTTTAAGAAGACACAAATCTGTGTATGCGGCTGTGCAGAGCTTGAAGGGAATGAGTGATACATGAGAAAGTTAGGGTAGCTGGAGAAGACAATATTTAAGCTGAATTATGTATGAGACTGTGCCTGTCTATAGATAGTCTTTTGGAGACAGTGAAATGTAACTATGTAAGGTACGTAGCATAGAAATGCTTAGCAATCAGCCTATTTCTTTAGTTAGTTAATTTTATTTGTTAATGGATGGCTCCACCTGGAATAATGAATTGTTGTGGCAGCTAAAATGTGATGCATTTAGGCACCCAGGGATTAATGAAATGTGCTCCATAGCCTGCATACTTAAACTGAGGAACCTTAAAAGATAAAGGCCTGAATTTTCCTTGGTATATTTTTTCAGAATTTTAGATTGTTTAAATTGTTCATTCTGTACATCCATCTATGTTACCATTTTTACAAGGTATCTATATTCAAATAGATGAATTTTAATATCCTTATGGTGCATAAGAATGTTTTTAACAGTAAGTTTTATCCATTTTTTATCTTTTTCTTATCTAATTTATTACTATTTATTCATTTCCAGTCTTATAAGTGTTATTTAACATTTTTACCAGGTGTTAGTGGCTACTTTTCCAATATACTTCTAATGTACACTACTGAGGTATTTTGAAATGTATTTTTCAATGTATCTTCTAATGATTTTCTTATACTATTCCAAGCTAGGTCTTTTATTTAATGTAATTAATGTTTAATTGACCATGTGATTAGATTTACATTCTGGGAGAGTGTATATAAGGTCTTGCATTCAGTATTGTCTTGTCTTGTCTGAAGAAGTACAGGTACTATCCTGTTACTTTATTTGTGAATAAATAATTATTTTTGGAGTGTATCCAGGTCATGTTCATACTTTTTTGTTATTTACCACCTGGAATAAGATCATTTATAATGCAGGCCGGGGGGCTCCAAACATGCAATGTCTGCTAAGAAACAGTTAAACTATACATACATTATCTACGAGGACAGAAAGGAGTCAGCACTTGGGAATCTACTATGAAATGAAGAAAATAGATGCATATGTTTGTGGTAGGTAACAAATTAAAAAAAAATCATATAAGCCATTTGTTCCTTTCACATTCGCCAAGTTGAAGAACTCACTACCTCTTTCACTAAGACTCATAGGTTTATAAATTGTTTGCAGGACAAAAGACTGTCCAAAAGCACCAATTCCCTAAGATTTGCAAATGAATAAATAACTCCCAAACGCTAAAGGTGGTCTGTCACAAAAACAGTCAATATTAGCAGAAAAAAAGACAGAAAATCCACCCAAGGATGGCCAATCAACGTAATCCACAAGTGTTTCAGATTGTATACAACAACAGTCGAAAGCGCTTATCGGATATCTTCAAGGGACAGTGTTGAGCTTTTTTATTTTTCATTTTATTTTCAAGTCGAAGTTTTATTCGTATTAAAGGACCCCAACCCTGGCCCTACCATCTCCAACCCCAATCCTCATAATCAGACTAGAAACCACAACTTCTCCCATATTACAGACAATAGAAAGCCAAGTGACTTCCTTCTACTAAGCCTAAATATTAGAAGTATATCAAACAAAGTCCATGAACTCCATGCCAATATAGACTTGTACTCTCCAGATATAGTCTTCCTGACAGAAACCTGGCTAAAACCTCACATTACCAGTGAGCAAATACTCCCCACAGGTTATGGCATACTAAGAGTAGACCGGCTAAACAAGAAAGGAGGCGGTGTAGCTATAATATTTAAACAGCATCCAGATCTTAAAATCATCAGCTCCACAAGTAGGCAATGAAGAAATAATATACACCAACCTCAAAATAAACCAAAACAAAACCATCAACATAATTGGATGCTACTTCCCACCTGGCCAAAACATCCCTCCACTAGAAAACCTCCTCAGCTGGTCTACCCACCATCTCCCCCAAGAAACTATAATTTTTGGTGATTTCAATATTGACTGGCAATCCTGTTCTGGCAACCATCCAACCCATCATGTAAACCTTCATGGCTTCACCCAACTAGTCCAGTCGCCAACCAGGATAAATAAAAACTCCAGCAAGCACACTACCCTGGACTGGATACTAGTCAGTAAGAGCCCCCCAGTCATATATAACAGGCTGCTTATCAGATAGCCTCAGTGATCACTTCCCCAACATTCCTACTCAAAAAATACCTATACCAAGCTAAACCTGTCATCTACCGTCAAATACGTAAAAAACTAAACTTTAACCCACTCACATTCATCTCATCCCTCAAAGAATGTAACTGGCATCCTCTAAAGTACCTCAGCCTTGATGACGCAGTTGAATTTTTTAATACTACCTTCCTGAGCATCCTTAATTACCATGCCCCCATAAGACTTTCCAGAATCAAGGCACAACCCTTCCCATGGCTACAGAAAACCACTAAGTCAGAAATGAAAAACAGGGATAAAGCCTGGGAGCACTGGCACAAAACCAAAACCCCCTCAACTAGACAGAAATTCCTAGAACTACGCAATAGAGTCAAAAAGCTAATAAAACAGGACAAATTCCAATACTACCAGTCTGCCCTAGACTCCTCTCAACACAGCCCCAAACAGTTCTGGTCCTCCATAAGCTCCATCCTCCACCCAGGTAAAGTCAGTACCCCTCCTCCTAACATCCCTCACTCCTCAGAAAATATTGCTACCTCATTCAACACACACTTCACACAAACCATACTATCACTAGCTAAACAACACAACCCCCCCTCCAACCCACATCTTCAACTAGTAATCTCCCCACTGCCTTCTCTTTTTCTTCTGTACCTACCTCCAACATAAAAAACTCTTAACTAAACTTAAGCCCACCAGATTAGCAGCAGACAACCTCCCAAGTGAATACCTACAAATCGCAGCTGATGCTCTGGCCTACCCAGTATCCATCTTGATTAACCAATCTCTGTCAGAAAGTTACATTCCCACACTGTGGAAAGTATCACATATAATTCCCCTCCACAAAGGCGGACCCTCCACAGAACTAACCAATTACCACCCCATAGCTATTCTCTCTCCACTCTCCAAAATACTAGAGAGATGCATACACTCTCAGGTCTCAGACTACCTCCTTACTAACAACCTCCTTTCCAATACTCTGCATGGTTTCCAACCAAACCATAGCACCACCACTGCTTTATTCTCCTTTACTAACACTATCCTTCAGCATAAAAACAATAGCTATCTCTCCTCTGCTACTTTCCTAGACCTATCTAAAGCATTTGACATGGTCCCACACAAACAACTTATCTCTGTCCTCAATAACCTATCCTTCTCACAATCGGTCACCAACTGGTTTCAGAGTTACCTGTCTGACCGCCAACAATCCATTGTATGGCAAGATGACATATCTCCCCAACTATCTGTCTCCATAGGGGTTCCCCAAGGATCCATCCTTGGACCTCTACTCTTCTCTGTTTTCACCAATAATCTAGCCTCTGCCACCAAACATGGCACACTCATACAATACGCAGATGACTCAACCATCATCTGCTCAGCCCAGTCCCTACCCAAACTGCAAAAAGTCACACAGGAATCCTTTTCCTCTGTTGAAACTTGGTTATCCAATGTCCAATTAATACTCAACCCAAACAAAACTAAACTACTCATCTTCCAACCCACCAAACATACTCAAAACAACTCTCACTTTAACATCACAGCAAAAGACAACACCACTATATACCCAACTGAACACACCAAATTGCTAGGAGTGGAAACAGACAATAAACTAAAATTTGACATTCACATATCCTTGACCATAAAAAAAGTCCACAATAAAGTAAGAGCGCTATACAGAAATAAGCAACTTCTCACCAAAGCAGCAAAGATTTCAATAGCAAATTCCCACCTTATCTCCACCCTACTTTATGCCTGTCCAATATATACCAACCTAAGGCAATGCGATTTAAACAAGCTAGAGACCTGCTACAACAAAATCGCCAAATTCGCCACAAGGGCATCCTACCGTAGTCACCACTGTCTCTCACTTGCTGAACTGGGCTGGCTTGAACTCCCTCACCTCCTTCAATGGCATCAACTCTCACTTGCCCACAAACTAGTAAATCATCCACTAAATGTCCCATCCCTCCAGAATCTACTCCAACCCTATCGCACCACCAGACCACTAAGATCCAGCAACAAAAATCACTTGCAGATCACTAAAGCCAATAACTCTGCTGGTGAAGCACTATTCTCTTGCACCATAGCCAAATTATGGAACTCCCTCCCACCCACAATTACCTCCATACCATCATGCACCCACTTCAAAACTTTACTAAAAGCGCACCTAAAACATGCTGGCTATGCCCTTGCAACTCCCACTCTAATATCACCCTCCCATCCAACCACTACCTTTCTTTTCACTCCACTAACTACCTTGATTATAGCAAGCTCAGATGCTCATAAGCCAGTACTTATTATACAGCAGGAACTTCTTCTTGTAACATTTGTTAATGTCTGTTATGTACTTCACAGATAAAGATTCTAGTTGTCTACTGATGTACTATGTTCTTCATCTGTAAATATGTTGTAAGTAATTGCTATGTAAATTGTTAATCGCTATGTAATCCAATGTAACTACTGTCTGTTTATTTTAACTGTGGAGCTTTTCTCCCCGGGCCTCCGCTGAAAATGGACCTACGTCCAGTCGGACACTCCCGGTCAACAAATATAAATAAATAAAACTTGATCATGACCTTTGTTATAAGCCAGGATCAATGTTCCACAAATATATCTAAAACAGAAAGAAAATACTTTCAAATATCTAAATCTTGTATAATAATTTTGATTATTTCAAGAAGCTATTTTTAGTGAATTTTCTCTGAACCCTTCATAGGGTATTTAGCCGAGCCTGAGTTTATAGACAAAATGTATTTTTGTACTGAGTGATTGGTCTTATGTAGGCTTTAAACATTAGACTTAGATAGTATTTATTAATAAAAAAATCTGTGTATCTAATAAGCTTCATACTAATAACATTGGCATGTCTAGTAAAGGCTAAAGTAGAAGATTTAATAATGCCCAGGTCATTGTATTCCCTCTCCTCCTGAAGTTGAGTGGTACATAAATATATAATAAACTTTCAAATTTTATTTGACAAGTACATGATATTGCATTTAGCAAACATTAATCTTAAACCTGCATCAAATACCCAGTTATTTAGTGACTGTAAACAGATACTAAGCTCTTCAGCATCAGTTATCAGTTTTATTTTGCATTATAAATCCAAATTTACAGTCATTAACGTATTTGTATTTCAAAAATTTGATATTTCTAGGGATAGTAGAGAAGACTATATTAAATAACATTGATCCTAAGACCAATCCCTGGGGAACACCAGATGTAACAGGTAAGTAGTCATAATAAATATTATGTTTCTTAACACATTGTTTTCTATCTAATAGCCAGTTCATAGTCCATCTAGTAATATGGCAGTTTATATTACTTTTCCTTAGACAGTTACGTGGAAGACAATCACAAGCTTTGGCAAGATCCAAAAAGATTTCACCAGGCACTAATCCCAGAACAAGAGCTGAGGTTATCTGTCCATAAAAATGTAATACGTTTTTCATGGTTGACCTTCGTTTCACAAAACCATATTGATTTACGTTCACAACTGCTAAGCTATTACTTGTATGTTTAAAAAGTCAGACAGACATCTTTCAAAATACTTTCAAAAGACCACCAGAACCCTAATGAAATCCAGAGATAAGGCCTGGGAGCACTGGCGACTAACTAAAAATAACTCAGATAGGCAATCATTCCTTGAACTGCGCAATAAAGCCAAAAAGCAAATAAAATTAGACAAATCCCTCAACTATAAATCCATCCTAAACTCTACCAACCACAGCCCTAAGCAATTCTGATCCACTATTAACACTATCCTTCACCCAGGGAAGGTTGATATCCCCCAGCCATCCATTCCCCCCTCCTCCAGCAGTATTGCTGAATCCTTCAACAAACACTTCACTGAAACTATAACATCTCTAAACAAACAACACTTCCCTACAACAGCCCCCCCAACTCCTAACCCTAAACCTACACTCCTCTTTTCTTCTACACCTCAGTACCTACCTCCAACATAAAAAGACTGTTGTCAGAACTTAAACCCACCAAACTCGCAGCTGACAACCTCCCTTCTGAATACTTGAAAATTGCAGCTGATACACTAGCCTACCCAATTTCAGTTCTAATCAACCATTCCATAACAGAAGGCTATGTTCCCTCGATATGGAAAATATCTCACATCATTACACTCCACAAAGGCACCCCATCCACCGACCTCTCCAGTTACTGCCCCATTGCTATACTCTCCCCTCTCGCCAAGATACTTGAAAAATGTATCAACACCCAGGTCTCCAACTACCTCCCAGCTAATAATATCCTCTCCAAAACCCAACATGGTTTCAGGCCATATCACAGCACTACCTCCGCTCAGCTCTCCTTCACCAATGCTGTACTTCATCACAAAAACAATGGCCTCTTCTCTGCTGCTGTATTTCTAGATCTCTCAAAGGCCTTTGATATGGTATCTCATGAGCTACTAGTCTCTACTCTCCCCAACCTCTCCTTCTCACAATCAGCCTGCTACTGGTTACACAGCTATCTACATGGATGCCAGCAATCAGTTATCTGGGATTATAACCTATCACCTCACCTCCCAGTTACTCTCAGAGTTCCCCAAGGGTCTATCCTTGGCCCTCTGCTATTCTCACTTTTCACTAACAACCTACATACTGCCGCCACACAAGCATCTCTTATACAGTACGCAGATTACTCTAGTATCATCTGCTCTGCCCCCAGAACTACAACAAATCACACAGGAATCAGTCTCTTCTGTAGAAAGCTGGATATCCAATGCTCAGCTCCTACTCAACCCAAGTAAGACAAAACTTCACCTGTTCCAACTTTCCAAAGACACCCAAAACACCCCCCACTTCAGCATTCTTGCCAAAGACAATACCATCATCTCTCCATCAGAACACACAAAATTACTCAGTGTGGAAATAGACAGCAAACTTAGATTTGACACCCACATATCTCTTACAATAAAAAAAGTTCACAAGAAACTTGGTGCATTACATCGAAGCCGCCAATTCCTAACCAAGTTGCCTAGAATCTCTATAGCCAATTCCCAGCTAATCTCCACCCTACTCTATGCATCCCCCATACTTACCAACCTTAGACAGACAGGCCTACACAAGCTGGATTCTTGTTACAACAAAATCTTCCTAAATCTGCCACTGGAGCCTCCTACCACACCCATCATTGTATGTCATTTAAAGAACTAAACTAACTAGAACTCCCACAATTCCTTCACTTTAATCAACTCACCCTCGCTCATAAACTTATTAACCACCCCCATAACATCCCTTCCCTTCAAACCCTTCTCCAACCCTATCACTCCACTAGGCCCCTAAGATCAAGCAACAAAAATCAACTCACTGTTATCAAACTCAAAAACTTAGCAGGAGAAGCCATATTTTCATGTACTATATCTAAACTTTGGAACAATCTTCCACCGCCTATAACTACTCTACCTTCCAGCAGCCTTTTCAAGACTGCACTCAAATTCCACTTAAATTTGCACTGGCCTTGTCCTTGTTCTAATCCAGACTAACACCCCCACCCTTACCCCCCACCTAGACTCTTAACCCAACTATGCTACCGCCACTGCTAACCACAGTCAGAATTAGCTAGTTGTCTTTACATACTTTAAAATCTTGTCTGACAGCTTTGTTACTAATATTATAAATGACAAGAAACTATCTTAACTTGCAACATTTACTGTGTATACTGTTGATAATCAATATGTTGTTATTGTATTAAAGCCAACAACCTGTAATGTTGTTTACTATTGCTGCAACTTTGTATCTCTATTTATCACGTACATGATGTGGAGCTTTTCTACCCTGGCATCTGCTGAAAAAGGACCTGCGTCCAGTTGGAATTTCCCGGTAAACAAATGTCTTCTTCTTCTTTTGGCTTTTTCCCGGTTAGAAATCGCCACAGTGGATCACCTGTCCACTCATGATTGGCAGTAGAGTTTTTTTACAGTGTCGAGTTGCCAGTCTGGCACCCAGCCTTCCACAGAAGGCACACACATGCACGCACTCAGACCTAGGGCCAATTTAGAGTGACCAATCCACCTACAGCATGCCTTTGGGATGTGGGAGGAAACCGGAGCACCCAGAGGAGACCCACTCGACCACAGGGAGGACATGCAGACTCCGCACAGAAGGCACCCCAACTGAGGATCGAACCAGAGAACCTCTTGCTGTGAGGCGACAACGCTAACCTCTACACCATCATGGTCACCCCCCGGTAAACAAATGTAAATAAAATAAATAAATACTTACCAATTAAGGATGGTACACTCATTGCCCTACAATTTTCCATAAGATTGTTCATTCCTTTTCTGTTAATAGGGGTATGAAGAAGAACAAGAAAGTTTCCAATGACTAGGAACAGACAAGTCCATGATTCATAAATGTGTCATTATTACACACAATAGATGTGATTGTTTCCTTAATTCCATTCAGAAGCTTACCCTGTATAAAGTCAAGACCCATAGATACAGTCTTCTTGATTTTTAGATCCTTTAAGACTAAGGTCTCAGCAATTAGTGGACAGTGTCCAGAAACAGCAATATGTTTAAAGTGATCAATTTATGTGCCAGTTTTAGAGTTGGACAAAGTAAAAATATACTAAATTCACTTGCAGTAATGTGTGCATCCTGGATACCTTTGTTACCAATTTTAATTGTATTACTTAATGGTCTACTGTTATTTACAGAGTTAGTGCAATTATAAAATGCCTTATCATTGGAACCATCTTGTAATAATAACTTAATTTCCTGTTTTAATTTCTTACATGTTGCATTGAATTATTTCTTATTATTTGTCAGAAATATCTTAAATAATTTATAATTTCTTTTTCTTTTTTGTACAAATTTAAAATTGATGTGTTCCCCCCCACACAAGGCTAGTAGAATTACTATTCTTGTTACTCTTAAATTAGTTTAGCACTGTTACTCAACAGACATTTCCAAGGGGCAAATATACATACTAGGACTCTGGAAGTACAGATAAATTATTCCTATCTATTTTAGCAGTTTGGGCAATTAAATTGTTGAAATCAATGGGATCAGAAGTATTCCTTTACTTATGAAATGTTTTCTGGATGATTATGTCAACCACGAATGAAACAGCATCATGATCCGACAAACCAAGGGGTGCTAAATCCATTAACTGATACATTTTATCAGGAATTTCAGCTGCAACAATATCTAATACATGTTTTCCTCTTGTGTTATTAGAAACCAGTTGAGTAAACCCATGAAAAGAGATAATATTAATACATTCTCTTTCATAAATTGCCATACATTGAATTAAAGGTCAATGTAGACCAGTCAATATTGGAATAATTAAAGCCAATAAGAAGAATACTGTTACGCTTACTATCAACATGGCACTCTAAGTTAGATAAATATTTCCAGTTTTTGTCACTACCACTTCATGGTGTGCAATAAGTCTGTATAAGATGAATGTGGATTTTTTTACTGTATGTGTTTATGACTTGAGCAATAATAGTTTCGAACTCAGCTTCATGTGATATAAGACAAGATGGCATAGACCTATGAATTTGCAAAGTAACACCACCCTCTTATATATTAGGTCCAAGACATTCATATTTAGTATAAGCATGAAAGAAGTAGTTTGATGACTTTCACTATTAGTGATAGCAACAATTTTAAAATTATCTTTCAAAAATATACCTGCAAGTTCATCAAATTTGTTTCCAAGGATTCTAGCATTGCAAAAGAAGCACTTTATAGTAATATTAAGCTGTCTACATTTTATAATGAATTTGTTTTTGTTTGCTTAATAAAAAATGGTCAATTAAATCAATAATTTTCCAGCCAATTAAGAAACACCATAAAATTCAAATGTAACATGTCCTGTGAAAAGAGTTGAAATTTATGAACACAATCCTCCCAAAAAGTAATCAGCCTGATAAATGCCAGGGTCGGTTGTCTCAACAAAATATTTAAAATTTAGTGAACAGATTGTATGTCAAACAGCATGTTGGGATCATTTCAGTTAACACATAATTGATGTTTTGACTTTCAAAACAATCAAAGACTGAATTCTTCATGCATATTAAAGGTTTATGTTTGAAGTCATTGGTACCAGCGTGAATAGGTACTACATTATATTTAAGTATAATTTGTAATAATGTAGGTAATAAACTGGGTATATCAGAAAGTTTCAGCCCAGGAAGAACAGATAGCATATGTAGATTTTTGCCCACCTACTTAAATATTTAACAGTAGGTTTTAAAATTAAATCTCTTAAATTAAAATTTGCTGCTTCTTTCCATTACATTGTTTACTAATGTTCTCCGATGTACTATTAAGGCTGTCAGAAATTGATAGTGTATCCATTATTTCAACTCCCATGTGTTGCGTAGCAGAACCAGTAACCTTATTAATGTTTTTTCCTTATAATTATTTTGTCCAAGTGTTCATCATGGTTAACAGGTAAAGATGACATCACATGGCAAAACTTCTTGTGTTTGTTTGACACATGTTCATACTATTGTGGTTTAACACAACTACTTCTGGATAAAAACCCATGTTTGGATGAGAGGTACTAGCAAAAGATGCAATGAAAGTGCCGTTCACATGTCAGTTAACTGTTATATCTAAACCAAACAAAATCCTGCTAGACAGAGTCAAGTCCTCAGTAGCTTGGACTTCAAGGTTCTTTACTATTTTTACAAAATATTTTTAATTTGTACCATCACACTTGTTAAATATTAGTGATATTCTTACTGAATTTGCTGTCTTCCTTAGAAGGTCAATTTTGATATTATTATTATTATTATTATTATTATTATTATTATTATTATTATTATTATTATTATTATTATTATTGTTATTATTATTATTATTACTATTACTATCTTGCAGAGACCATCATGTTTGGTCAATGTTTATAAGAATTAGAGTTTACTTAATCCCCTTATTATTCATATTTAGGTCTGCAGTAAAATCTAAATGGCATAAGTATTATAATTTGGATTTTGATGAAAATAAAATTTTGTTTGATTTAGTGAGCAACATGGCTATATAGATGATGAAAGCTGATAAAGGGGGTGATTTAGTCATTATGGAAACTTTGGATGATGAACACATTGTATGAAAGTAATAAATACATCCTTCCCAGAGTTAAGTTGCTATTGCTTACAGCAATATTGATATGTTATTAGGTTCATAGGTAGGTACTAGGCTATCTGCCCGAGGGCATTTATAAGCCTAGCCATTGTATGAGAGTAATGATAAAACATTGTATGTTTGAAGCAAAACCCATTTTGGTATTTACAAATGTGGAGCCTAAAAACAATATCCATTCATAGTGAGCTCTGCTGAACTATATTTAGAAGATTAAGATAAAGTCCTTAAGAGCAATACATTTCATAACTGTTCCAGTAAGGGAGTTATATACATTGTTATCTATAAAGTTTGCTCTTCTTTTTATGCAGGAAAAACAGAAAGGACCCTAAGAAAATAGATTTAAGAGTATCTTTATGATGTGACAGGGGGGCTAAAACAAATGCCCATTTTTAAATACTCAAAAATTTATGTAAATATCTCCTTTCAATTTTTTTGTCTTGGAGGAAGTGCTTCTTGAGACACAGGGGCCCAAATGGGAGACCAAAACTGAATACCAGAATTATATTGGAACTGATGCTAGGGACAATGACCCCACTCAGTTTAAATGAATACGTGTGCATAGGACCTATGTTAAAAATGTGGGAAGGTAGACATTAGTTATTATTATTATTTAATTATTTAAATTTTTAAGAAATCATTATTTTTATTGAACCAATATATTTACTTCATATTACTCTTGAAATATATTATTTCGATATTATACAGTAACTTTAGATTTCAGGTTACTATATGAGATATAGGTCTTTCATTATTCATGTATTCTATTTATTAGTGGACATTTATACAAATTTCTATATTTTTATGTATTTTGGGTATTTGTTTATCTTTTGTTATTATTATTATTGCAAAGTCTTTCATGGGGCTTTTGGAATGTGTTTTTTTTTAAATATGTGCTGTAATACATGTTTTAGTCGATCATTAGAATTACTGATTTTATAGCTTGGACATACATATTCACCAAGGATATCTTGATTTGTGTTATGTTTATTTATTTTTAAATTGTTTATTTTATTCATATACAATGCTTTGTACTTTTTGTGGCCATTTAAGAGGCCATTTAAGTAGAAATTATGTAATTATTTGATCAACTGGTGTTGACCTTTTGGTTTTTTAAGGTTTGGTATAGTTGTGTTTTATTAGTTATGAATAAGTCCTGTGTATTATAAGGGCAAAAGTGCCAACAACTAATAAAAATGTTGACTTATGCACAATTTTTGATTGTTTTTTCATGTTGTGTTTTTTCTATTTTGAACCCCGAGCTACTGAGGACTTGGTTCTGTTTTACTGGATTTTGTTTGCTTATCAGTTGACTTTTTCCTGCAATTCCACTGTTTCTTTGGGTTCAACTGTTATATCTAATTCGAAACTCAGGGTGACTTCACTGCTATCTGTGATACACTCATAGTCAAGCTTGTCATTACTTCTGTTATCCAATTCAAGGGATTTTTATTCTTCTTTTTAATAAAGTGCTTCTTAGCACAATTTTCCTTTTCTTTTTATTATCTTTAGCTAGTATTGTAAAAGTATTGAGATTGTGATTTATATTGTCTATGGTATGTCTTTTTAGATGGACTTTGTCGATCCATAATCTTCTACTTTTTTAAATAATATACATCTTCTGACTAGTCAGTAATATTGTCAAAAATTAAACTGAAAGCCTTGCCAAAGTGATGTAAACAAAAGGTTAAAGTCCGGTTGTTTTTGCTGTTAACTCTGTTTACCAAGTCTAAAAGTTTTATACAATTAAAACATTTAATACCGGTTCCATTTCTTATGCAAACTGCACAGAGTTACATGAAATTATAGATTTTGAATTCACTAGGTCCTCCAGAACATAAGAATTCAAAGAGTCCATCATTTAAATCAACAGAAACAACAGTTAAACTTAAGCATAAAAATTAATTAATTCAAATAGTCAATATTATATATCAAACATCAAATAGATAATTATAATGTTAAATATAAAATCACACAAATATCCATTTTACTTTATTTATTTACTTTATATTTGTTGACCGGGATAGTCCGACTGGATACATGTCCATTTTCAGTGGAGGCCCGGGAAGAAAAGCTCCAACATAGATACATTCAGAAAAAAAATATTACATGTAGTAATTATTTATGAGAAAAAATTATTTTTGCAGACTTGTTCAAGCAAGCTAGTTTACAGATACAACAAATGCAGAGTTAAATTTAGTTTATATACATACCTACTATTGTGGCTACAGGATCCATACTAGTGTAACACTACAAAAATACCTAAATTAATGCATTTGTATAACCACAGGGAAATATTTATTAGTATATTTTATACATAAATTCAGGTATATGTAAGACTTTTCATCAAACAATGATAGCTGGCCAACATTAAGGAAGCACAATGTACTACGGGTAATTTAGCTATAAGGAAACCTGCCCTTTCCCCACTGCAGTGCAATGTCAGAGTTGGTATATATGTAATTAGTGGGGGGAGTGGGAGGCACAGCACCCCACAAGAGGAGGATTTGGTAAGCACCTGGCACTCCTTATGTGGGGTGCACACCCCACTAATTATATATACTAACTTCAAGATCACACTGCATCGGGGAAAGGGCAGGTTTCCTTATAGCTAAGTTACTGGTAAGTAAGCAGTATGCTGCTGTTCCTTAGTGTCGGCCAACTATCATGGTTTGATGAAAAGTTTTACGATGATATGGCCTTTCAATTAAAGGACAGTTCAAGGTTTAGTGTTCAATGAGCAGCCATTTGATGAACATACCATTCAATGACTGAATATAGACCCATCCCTGTCTTAAGTGACTTGCTCATGGTCACTCAGAGGGCAAATGAAGGCTAAGAAAATCAAACCCTGTACCGCAGGAAGCAGCTCATTAACACCTCTTAGTCTTAATTCTCTTAACCACACTTCAGTAGCACTCACTACAACAGTGAAACTTGATTCACCAAAAAAACTTTCTGTATTTTAGAGACTATTCTAAAGCAAACTTACTCCAGTTTACAGATGTCCTGATGAAATTTAAGCATCTTGATGACCCCATCTGGGTCATCAGGTCATCATGGGCATCCACTGTGTTGCTCATTATCCTCAAGATAGGAGAGCATTCATCACAGACTCCATGCTGTGACATGGCTAGCCACGTGACAGTTTAAAATATGACTCTAAATGATTTGGTCATGTTGACTAATGTCACTAAATATTCATGGGTATTTGCCAGTGATAAGTAGGTTGAATAACCAGCCTACTCCACCTACATCAGGGACCCATGCTAACAGTGGGAGAGGTGTACATGTCCCTATTAGCCAGTGTGTGCCCACCATAAAGCCCAGCAGCCCTAGATCAATAGGCTACTGAGCAGCTGGTGTCCAGTTGCCCAGGTTGGGTTACCTGGGATAGTTCTTTCAGTGAAAGCTGGAAGTAAAACCAATCAAGCGAAAGCTGGAAGTAAAACCAATCAAGCTGCCAAACATGAACTAAGAATTGCTGCACTCAGTGTAGGTTCACTGACAGGATGGAGCGTGGAAGTAAATGATAAGATAGTAAGGAGGAGGCTGGACATCCTATGTATCCAGGAGACAAGATGGAAGGTCGGTGCAACAAAGTCACTGGATATGGAGTCTACTACTCAGGAGGAGTAGGACAGATTAGAAATGGTGTGGGAATCATCGTGAGGGAGAGCCTTCAGAAAGCAGTGAGGGATGTCATTAGAATTAGAGGCAGACTCATGGCAATCAGACCATAGCCTAATGATAGGGCAGTATTCATAATCATAGCCTATGCTCCACAGCAGGATTGTGATAGTGAGGAAAAGGGAGCATTCACACAGCAATTGCAGGACCTACTAGATAAAGCAGGGCAGCCTGAACTGGTGTTGATAATGGGTAACTTGAATGTACATATCAGGGCAGAGAGAACAGTATATAAGGACTGCCTAGGTTCACATGAGTGGGGCAAAAGGAATAAAGAAAGGAGGCCATTCTACACTTCTGTCTGGCAAATAGTTTGATAGTAGCCAATACATGGTTCAGAAAGAGAGACATTCACAAGATCATATACAAGAGTGGCAAACATGCAACTAAGGTAGATTTCATCCCAGTAAGGAAAGGGCCCTGGGGGGATTCAGTGATTACAAAGTCATCCCAAGTGAAACAGTTAGCCCACAGTATAAACCACTGGTTGCCACAATCAGCTGCAAGCAGTGGTCAGAGAAGTCTCTAAGGTCAGCTGAGACCTGAGAGACTGACTGAAGACCTGAAAGTTGACTGGAGTGAAAATACGACAGTTCAAGGAATTACACAGGGCTCTAGCACCTCAAGAAGAAGAGGAAATAGGTGGAGTTGAAGGAGAAAGCAGCACATGTGAGGACTACATAACAGATATGCAGCTGAGCCAGGTATGAAAATAAGGTACACAAGAAAGCTGATGCTGGAAGGTGTGCAGGTTAAAGTGGGAGATAGAGAAGATGGACAAGGCTAGGATGGAATACTGGTTGGCTAATAAAGAGGCTAAGAAATGAGTTGCAATAGCAAAGAACAAGGCATCATAGGCACTCTACCAGCTTCTGGAAAGTAAGTCAGTACAAGGCACAAAGAAACTATATTAGGTTGTAAGGCAAAGACAGACAGATAAAGAAGATAGTCAGACACCCTTCATAAAGGACGCCAGCAACAACCTGCTCATGAGTCCAAAGGACATCAAAAGCAAATGTAAGGCGTACTTTCAACAGCTTCTGAATGAAGAAAACCCCACAGAAGCTGTACTGCCTCAGACACAGAATATGATGAGAGAGAAAGAGGAGCTCACCATAGGAGAAGTAAGAACAGCACTAAGGAAAATAAAGTCAGGGAAAGCAGCAGGCTTGGATGAGGACACAGCAGATGTGATAAAGATACTGGATGCAATAGGAGAAAAATGTCTTCTGAGGGCATTCATTCATAGCAGTGAGGAGAGAAAGGCATATCCCAGATGACTGAAGAATAAGCATACTAGTGCCACTGTTCAAGAGCAAAGGGGACATTCACCACTGTGGGCAGTACAAAAGTATCAAATGCCTGTCACATTGCATGAAAGCTCTGGAGAGGGTGATTGATAAACAAATACACAGAGTAGCAGAAAGTAAGATGGGAGATGAGCAGTTCAGATTCAAATCAAGATGCAGCACAACTGTCCCAATGTTTGCAGTGAGACAGAGAGTTAAGAAGAAGCTAGAGATGAGGAAATAGTCCAACTGGGCATTCCTAGACTTGGAGAAAGCACATGACAAGGTCCCAATAAAGCTGACCTGGGCAGTCCTGCAGTGGTTCAAAGGCCCATAAACACTGGTAGAATTAGTGCAACCTATTTCCAAGGATTTCTGGTTTTGCAAGAATTATTACTTCTGTTCTAAAGCATTTGTTACTGAACTCCAGCTCAAAGTCAGTTGGTTTTACATAGGAGGGGTACTTTTGCACTCTCTGGTGGGAGCAGGGAGCTAAATTCAACCCATCCAAGGTGGGAACTACCAGTTGATAGCTTTTTGTGGTTTTATCTGAATGGCCTAAGAGTTTAACTTTAGAAAAGTCTTTCATTCTGCTGGTTTAAAAGCCTCACATTTGAGCATCATGCAAACACAGTTTCCCATGTTTGCATATAAGCAAATCTGTCCAGTTTAAAATCCTCTACAGGATACACTCTCCATAGTGTCCCATTGTTAATATAGACCCTTAATAGAGCCCTCCATTAGTATAGAACCCATTTATAGCACCCAGTTATACCACACCCCTCCGTTTTCTCTCCCCACCATGAAAACAGGATTTGGCCTAGCAGTATAGATGGTCAGTTTCCCTCCATGTCTCCTACCAGCCTAATTGACATGAGTATCCTGAGGCAGTGTAGAAAATGCCTCATGTACACTGACAACCATCTACTCCTAAATTACCCAAGTACAGTTTGTGAGAGATGCATCTACACTAAAAATCTGGAATCCTTGCTCTCTCACTCATAGAACAGTAATACTGAACAGGTTGTCATTCCACATACTACACCTCCTATGCAAACTATGCAGTCAACACATAAACCATCATACATGGAATTACTCACCAGAAACCTACCTAAACATGAGAGATCTTCAAAACACAATCACGCTACACCTACTATAGCACCTACAACACTTAATGCACATAAAAACAAAAGCACCAGTGTTGCACCAAATAACCCCCTAAGGCAAAGCACATCTAAACCAAATTTTTTAGTCATAGGTAGCTTCATTGTGAGATACACAGATGTCCCACTCACCAGGATGGACAAGGAGAAGGTTATGGTCGGTACTCAATTGGGTGCCAGGATCTGTCAGGTCACACATGTATTCAAGTCTCTCAACAACAAGTACCGCTATAACTCCATTATAGTTCATGTTGATGTGAATGACTTGAGACATACCTCACTGGACTATATGAAGAGAGACATGATTGAGATCTCTGAATAAGTGTCCCAGGCAGGTATGTCCCTAGCCTTGAGCAGCATTCTACCTTCACCTAAGATGATTCCACAGTGTAAACAAACATGATTGACTTCAACAATTGGCTTAGTTTCTGGTGTCATTCTAAAGGGATCCAGTTCCTGTCAGCCTGGGATAATATGGTTGATAGACCGTGCTGCTTTACCAGAGATGGTCTTCACCTGTCACCTCTAGGCTTTTGGTTACTGGCTAAGGCACTTGCCTTCCCCATGGTGCCTTTTTTAGGCAAGGTTTCAATAACAAAAGTTCCAACATGAAAATATCACTCACAAATAAATTAAGGGTTATGCTGCTAAATGCTAGGCATTTAAATCAGAAACTGCACTCACTGGAAGAACTCCTCTCTCTGGAGGATGTTGACATCTGTGCAGTCACAGAAACTTGATTCAGGGCTGCAGAAAGTACCCCACCCTTGCAAGGCTACAATGCCTTCCACACTTTCAGACTGCAAAATGAACATGTGAGAACCAAAGGATGAGGAGTATCTATCTTCATCAAAGATAAATATACCTCTAGACTGGTTAGACAGGAAAACTTCATGGAGTTACTCCAAGTTCAACTAACAGTGAGTAAGACCCCTCCTTTCAAGTCATCGTTAGTTATATGCCCCTTTCAATGAACCAAGATACCCACGCTGCTTATTTGGACCTACTTGAGTCAATCAAACTACAACCAAACACTCTAGTCATGGGCGATTGTAACTATCTTTCCATTGACTGGCAAACTTATATGAGTACCAGCATGGTTGCACAAAGGTTCCTGAACTTTGTTAACACTAATGCCCTGGAAAAAATAGTATGACACCCCACAAGGGGCTCAAATATTCTCAACATGGTCCTCACCAACATGGGTAACCATTGCACCACCACAAATATAGGACCCTCACTGGTTAAATCTGATCACAAATCAATCACATTTGAAGTAGCTATAACATCTGAACCCCTTTCAGTTGAAATCAGGCTAAAAATTCACCAAAGCTAATTATAGTCACCAAATGAATGGCATAAATGTACTTCCGCGGTGGTGCAGTGGTACCGTTGTTGCCTCACAGCAAGAGGTTCTCCCGTTCGATTCTCGGCTTGGGTTGGGAGTGCCTTCTGTGTGGAGTCTGCATGCCCTCCCCGCAGTCGAGCGGGCATTCAAAAGACATGCATTGAATGGCCATGCCTTCATTGAAGGTTGGGTGTTGGGCTGGCAACTCGACACCATAAAAAAACAACTGCCAATCATTAGCAGACCGGAGTTCCGCTGTGGCGATCCCTAACCGGGAAAAGCCGAAAGACAAACAAACAACAAATGGATGGCATAAATAACTTCCAAGCTCCTGTTCCTAGAGATGGCATTGACAACTATATTAAGGTATACACAAATGCCCTATACAAACACATATACAAATGTATTGACACAGCCGTACCTGATAGGATCAAAACAAGATCCTCAAGAAAAAACAAGCCTCCATTGTGGACATCTAACATTAAGTTATACAACAAGAGGAAGGCGTTGCTGTCTAAGTATAAAAAGGAGAGGTCCCAGCACTGGAAGAACACCCTCCTCTGCTTGAACAAGCAAATAAGACAACTTGTAAAATCCTCTAAGGGCAACTTTGAAAACAATTTAGCAACCATAGCTAAGGATAATTATAAGCCATTCTTCAGCTATATCTGTAATCTAAAAGGTAGGAACCAGATGTATGCTCAACAAGCTGTGGATGGCATCACACACACTGATCCTGTGAAAATAGCTAACCTGTTAGCTGACAGGTTTGGTGAAACTTTCTCCCTCTGTCCCCCTCCAAGCATTCCACAAAGCATTCCCTCTACATCTTGCCTACCTTACATCTCCAAAGAGCAAGTCATTAATGCTCTCTCCAAGGCCAAAAGCACAGCCTGTATGGGACCGGATGGCATCCCATGTTGTGTTTTAAATGGTCTAAAACATGAGTTAGCAACCCCATTAGGTACTCTCTTCAACCACAGTCTGAATACTGGTTTTGTCCCTGCTGAATGGAAAACAGCAACCGTCACCCCCTTCATAAAGGGGGTACAGCAACAGACCATGGGAATTACAGACTCATAAGTGTAACCAGCCTTATCTGTAAGGCCATGTATTGAATCATCATGGACCTTATATATAAGGATATAGATGATCTCCAAACCCTTGATTCGACACAGTTTGGTTCGAGCCCTCTGTATTACCTCTGTTTTCTGTTCAGCCTTGGCACCTCCAAGGAGTTATCCACTTAAGAGAATCACTTTTAGGAGATCACCAGTGATATCAGAAAGATAGTCTCCTAGATCTTCTAGCTAAAGTGATTTTATCTGGACTAATCCTTTAAACTCTGTTTCTTGTTAGTCCTGGCACACTCTGGGTCACAGGTGGGATACCAGATTTCACTTGAGCTATCTGGATTACCTCTGTTTTCTATTTCTGTGAAATGAGGAGAGTATTTGTAGTGTTTGTAGTAATTAATACGTACAGTATGTTAAATATGCAAATAATAGACACCGACTAGATTACTCATTAGCAAGAATAGTTAGTATAATAGGTCATAGTGCACAGTAAATTGTAAAGAAAGTTTCAACTATTGCTTTAGTGAAGAATAATTGCATAATGTGTTATGTTCTTGTAACAGTAACTGTAAACCTTACACTTTTGTGTTGTTTTAACACTCTCTGTAAGCCATATATTGTACTACAATAAACATAACTTCCCATGAATAACTGTAAACCATAGATATGCTGTATGCACAGCCCCCCACATGAACGGAATTTGATGAAAGGCATTTCTGTTGAATTGCCATTCGTTGAAGTGTCACTTCAATGAAGTGATATAGACCTGCCTGTCAATATTATATCCCTGTGCATGTGCCAGTTTTGAACAGGAAGGTTCTCACTTTAGATTTTTCTTGTTTTTAAAGGTGAAGCTTGATTTGTATACTACTAGCTTTCAGTATATCAGGGTATATAACAGAAATGTCCCAACATTTCTTGGTGAATTTGCAGACTATGTTAATATTTCTTGGATAGGTTAAAGGAAGACACAGGGTGCCCTAACCTGATGTATTGCTTCTAGTACATTCATCGAGGTACAGTTTAATAACAGTCTATCTTTGTGCTACTGCACAACACTAAGCAACCCTAAGTTTGTGTACATTGGAACTACAGCTGATAGAAATCATTTTCTATATCAATTAACTCCTTCTTAACATTGTGTTATTTCTAGTACTGTGAGACCCTGCACAGCTGATCATAGATGATTCTTATAGACATGTCCAGGGTTCATGCTGGTATATTCCAAATATACATTATACCTGAATTACCTGAATGACGTCTCATAAATGGATATCTATTGCACCTGTGCCATTCATTGCTATATTAATATTTATGAAGTTAAAAATATTCAAATAGTATTCTGGTTTAAATTTTAAGAAGTCAGAACTTTTATTTAAATACAAACTGTGTTAACTAACCTCAATCTCATCCCCAGAACAAAAGATTTCATCCACAAATGTATTGTAAGAATGAAGTCTCTACCATTCATTGAGAACAATATTACAATAGGTATTTGCATATGGAATACCCATAGCCACACCTGTAAGCTGCAAATGCAAACTAACAAAATATATATAATGTCGTTAAGAACTATTTCTAATTAACTACATAAAAATGAATTACTAGAAAAATATCTGCTTTAGGTAAATGTTATCTGTTTCAGTTTCATAGTTATTAGGATTAACTGGAAATAGGTGTTGGATATCTTGTATGGCAACAGTGGAATTATGGACATCACTTTTTACTTGCCAGCAATATAAAGACATGCTTCTGGAGCATTTCTCCCCGGGCCTCCGCTGAAAACAGGATCTGTGGAACCTAGTCGGACTTTCCCGGTCAACAAATGTTAAATAAATAATAAATAAATAAAAAGTATTTTGGTAAACGAGTACATTACTGATAATGTCTATGAATGCTCTCAGCTCCTTCTCAGGAAAGATGGAAAGAGTTTCAAGAAGCCAATCTCTGCCAGAGGCAGTCAGACACATCTGAGACTTCATTCTGTGCACTTTAGGTAAGCCAAAAATAAGTAGTATAACTGGTTCTGAAACATAAAATAATCAAATAGAGCTGAACTACTGAATCCATTCGTACATACATCACACAGCATGACTTTAATATTAGTTAATTTCTTTTCACCTAATTGTGCCACAGCCATACATGCAGTACATTGACTAATACTACTTTGGGTCTCCCCAGAAAAGGGGCCATTTGCCTAGTGGAATTAACCTGGCCAACAAAAGTGTAAATAAAATAAATAAAATAAACACATCAAATATAGATTTCACATAGTATCTACTGTTCATAAGTACTGGCATCCTTCCCTTTTGTCTGCTGGATTAATTCTGACTCTTTAGTTCAAATGCTGTTAAATGCTATCCTTTCTACTACAGTAAAATTATAAAACAAACATCTTTTTCTGTAGCAATTCATGTAACATTTTTCTCACCAACATGATGAAAGGCAGAAATCAAAGGATAGTTGATAGGGGTAAAAGAGCTGTGTTTCTTAAACATATCAACTCTCTAGTGACACATATAAATCAAATTTATTTTTAAATTTCTTATAAATAACCTGAAGTCTGTTAACACATTAACATAATCATCTGCTGTTATGAAAGTGAAACATTCAAACAGCTGTGATAATTGTGCAGAAGTTAGACAGGAATGCACAATCTATACCATCTCTGCCTGCACTGTTTGGGCATACTATGAGTAACCTCATTCATTATCTGATACAATGCCCTCAGTGTCTTTCCTGTCCTGTTCCTTGGTTTCTCATAGGTTCATGGGTATATACCAGGCTAATGACCACCAGGGCATTTATAAGCCTAGCTGCACAACCCAACCCAACCCAATTTTGTCCCCATATACCTTAGATGTCTATTTGGAGGGGGTATGTTAGTTTGGAGGTGGATAAGGGCATTGTGGGTGGGAGCGTATGTTAATTAATATTTTACTTACTATCTGTATCTGTCCATTATAGACATTGGGTCCAGACCGGAGATGGAATTATGATTTCCCATCCAGTGGTCAAAGTTATGTATGAATAGGATCAGGGATGAATTCTGCTTCACATGGATGGGGGGCCCTATTCCATAACACAGGGATCCTTTGAGACACATATTGGTCTCACCGGCATTGTTCTATTCATGTTACAGACAAAATGTAACTACCTTGGATATAGTGTTTCTAGTAGTGATTGTTTTGTGGATGAGCAAAAAATCCATCGGGGCTGGGTGATGCATATGTGCCAGGTGTAGATCGCCTGTCAGTAATCTGTAGGAGACTGAGTATAGAGAAAGGGTCTTAAGGCAATCTGTGAAAGACAGTGTGCTAATACCCTGAATTCTCATGCTAAGGCACCTTTGTGGGTGTTCCAACTGATGCAAATGCCTGGTCAGGTGTATGCCGAAGAGGCCTTTGTACTCGATGGGTCTGATAAGAGCCAAGTAAAGTGGTATTATAACTCCCTTGGGCCTGGATGCAATATCTTTACTTATATGTTGAGTGACACAGAATGACTCTCTTACTACCTTGGCTATGTGCTGGTTGGAGGTCAGATTACTGTCAACATATGTTCCCAGATCCCTAACTATCAAGTAGATTCATAGGGTTGTTTTATCAATGAAGTAATTAGCATATATTGATGTTTTTCCAAAGGCCACTATAATGAACTTCTTTGCATTGAATTTTAAACCATGGCTTTAGCACTAGTCATTTGTCACTGTTATTATCATGGGGGAAATCTGTGATAGCTCCCAATTTACAGTAAGCTGTGAATGTGATGAGACAGAGGTCTTTGACATTAGCTTTGATTTCTGAAACGTAGATGCCAAACAGGAGCAGGTCCAGTATGGATCCCTTAGGTACTTCACTGGTGACTGGTCTCTTTGTAGAGGTGGTCTCACCAGTCTTGACTTATTGGGTCCTATCTGTGAGCCAGCTAACAATCCAGTGAGTTATTTAGGGATTTATGCCTAGTTCAATGAGTTTATCAACAGTACCTGAGTGGGGGATCATATTGAATGCCTTAGTTAGGTCGAGTTAGGTTGTATACACTATTTTACCCCTCATCCATTACCTTGTGACCCTTTGAGGAAATCTACTAGGTTACCTAGGTAAGAGTTTCCCTTGACAAAGCCAAAATGGGATGGGCCCAGTGTCTGTGGGTTGCCAATGTCCTTGTTAATCATTTCCATTATAATTCATTCCATGGTTTTGCATATTAGACTTGTCAGATTGATGGGTCTGTAGTTTCTGAGAGCAGTTGATGGACTACCCTTGTGAAGAAGAATGACTGTTGTAGTCCTCCATTCACTTGGTACATAACCTGTATTGAGGTTGTAGTTGAAAAGTACCTCAAGTGGTCCTGAAAGGTCATGTATTAAGCTATTTAGGAAGCAAGTTAAAATATTGTCAGGGCCCACTGAGGAAGTGTTTTTGGCATTGGCGAGCGCCACCAAGACCTTTTCCCTGCTGATATTTGGGGGGAAATGGTAGAAGGGATTTCACAGGGGGTATCGGGGGTGAGTGGAGTGTGAAGATTGAGCTGAATTTATCAGCCAGCAGATTTGTTATGTCTCTGTGCTCAGTTAAGGTGGTGCCATTTACCACAAATTCATTACATTGCTGTGTGTTACCTTTAAGGTTTCAGGCATAGCTGAAGAATGCCTTGTTGTTGTTCTTAGCCTGAAATGCTATCCCAACCTTGTAGTTGGCCTTGTTGGACTTAATTAATCCTCTTAGTTTCTTGTTTTTTTTTTTGTTTGTTTTTTGTTTATTCAGTGAGCTCTTATCTGTATGAGAGTAGCTCTTTTTGATTTTGGCCATGGCTTTTTTCTTTATTATATACCCTATTAAGGCTGGGATTCCACCAGGGTGATTTGTTTTTGGAGTTTGTTATAGGATTACTTCTGGTAGGTTTAGCAGCCTCTGTGCAGCCACTCACATTTGTACAAGGTTTCTTTGAATAATTATGCATAGGTTGCTGTTGCCTTGGGGTTCGGGGGGGACATTGAATTTTGACAAACTGTTGCTCAGCAGTAGTTTGCTTTAGAATTGCTCCTCCTGACCGTTACAGGTTTTCCTGAGTTGATTTGTATTTTGAAAGAGACAGTTTTGTGATCCAACCTCACCAGTGAGGAGGAGGTGCAGCACTCCCCCATGTTGATGTAGTCATATTTGAACTTCTGGTTGGAGCATACACTATCCAATCCTGGGTATTTATGTAAATAAAGTCCAGGAAGCATTGTGCCTGTAAGTTAGAGACAGTGTATTCTTCCCAGTCTATAAAGGGGTAGTTAAAGTCCCCATGAATAGGGTAGTTGGTTGGATGTTGAGTGTCCACAGTAGGTCTAGTATGAGTTATGAGATTCTTGGGGCATAGATGGTGACCTATAGTTAGCTAGGATTTGGTAAGTTACTTTATCTATAGTGACTTCCACATAGATGACCTCCAGGGAATCATCCTGTTTAACTAACCTGGAGGTATATTTGTGTCTGATGTAGATCAAGACACTTCCAGCTTTAGACCCTGTCTGTGCTAATGTTGGTCTAAATGTGTGGAAAGCACTGTAGCCTTGCACTGCCAGAGTACTTTCTGTGGCTTTAAACCAAGTCTGTTTAATGGCACAGAAGTCTATATTCTCCATAGTGAGGAGCACTTGTAGGGTGTGGAGTTTCTTATTGAGGCCCCTAGAATTGAGCAGTAACACCTTATGGTTGCTTTGAGTTTTTGCTTTGCTATGTTGGAAGGTTTGACATTTTGGCATTGCCTATACATTGTCTAAAGAGGTGGGTAAAGTTTTATTGGATTTCTGAAAGCCCAAGGAAGATAGGAGCAGGCCCTCCTTGGCAATGCAATGTCTGTTAACCATGTCCTCCCATGATGACAAATATTGAATCCCCTAGGAATAACACAAGACCCTAAGTCAATTGTTAAAATCAGTGATTTTGTGTTCATACTGTGGTATTATCCTTGGTGAAGGTAAAATGCTGCTCAAAGTAAGGCACATATCTGTCTGTGATGCATATTTAGAGAGATCCAGAATGTCTCTTTTCATATACTCCAGTGAAGTGTGACTCAGGTCATTTACACTGCCATGGACTATGATAGACTCATATCTCTACCTGTGGTGCAGTGACTTTGGTGCATGCTTGATATTGTGGATCCTGGCAGCAGATAAGGAGCCAACTGGTATTTTCTCCTTGTCTAACCTGGTGATTGCAGTATTTGTGTGTCATACAATGGAATCCCCTGTGACAAGAGCCCTACATAAAATGTTTGCTTGCATTATGGGCTTTGATCTTATGGTGCATTGGGTGCAGGCTTATGTGTGGTGTTTGTTGTTGCTTTTGGTATGTGCTTTATAGATTGATGAAGATAGGCGTTGCTGTTTGTAGGCTTAGGATATCTGTGAGGTTTGGGAAGGCTTTTTTTTTAACTGCCTCAGCATAAGATGGTCTATGTGCATGTATGGAGGATGTAGTATGTGTGTTCTTAAAAACCATATTTGTAAGCGAGATTTTTGCCTCCAAGGAAGTTGTATTTTTACATCACTTGCATACTGTATTAGTTTCTTTAAGGATTAAATGATTTTTCTAAAAAAAGAGGTAGTTCTACATTGTCTTAGGATGTCCATATCTGACAAGATGGCCTCAGAGACATTTGGAAATTGCATATTCATCTTGTTTGGGCCTGTATGCTTGTGTTCTATTATAGTTTAAGGACTGGGTTTTACAGAGGGCTCCTGGGCTGGTTTCTAGGATTAATGGTGGATATTGTGTAGTGCTAAGATATGGTATTACTGGTGCTCAGTGCACAAACTAAGTGCTCTAAGCTAAACTCCAAGCAATGCTTTACTGTGTTACAGGTTACAGTCCTAATACTAGTTTTATAGGTTACCTTTACTGTCTAAGCATTCACTTCTGTCTAGGGCACTACCAGCTGCTGCTGTATGGTGAACAGCTTGGCGCAAATACTCCTAATTTATGGTAAACAGAAAAAAACTGAAAAATGACTTCTGTGCCCTCTGGCCAATAAATGACTACACCATGAGCTCTACTGGAGTGCTTCCCAACTCAGGGAGACCAGGCAAACATCTTCTGCCACGAGATGGGTGATCCTAGACTTTCTAATATAAAAGCACAGCAGAAAGGACTCACTAGTGCAATTCAAAACAAACAACAAAGTCCCTGGCTTGCAGTTTTTTTTTTCTGTGTTTCCCAGCTCAGATAGACCAGACTACCATCTACTACCACAAGATGAACTATCTTCCTCAGTACTGCTGCTGGTCCTGTTCTGGAGTGGATATTGAAGAAGCTCTGGAAAATCCTAAACAAAATTAGGAAAGAAAGATGTCTCTTCGTTTGTATTACAGGGAACAGGGAAATGTTCTTCTACTGCTGTACAGACAGGTTTGAATACAGATACAACTTGGTGATCATCAGAGGCTAAATTCACTTTATACAATGCAATTACTTCACCAGTTTTTGGACAAGAAAAGCCCGTGCCTAGTTTTAAAGTTCAGACTATCCCAGTGTAGTTTTCTATATTTCATAGCTATTAATTTTCTCTCATACACAAGCAGGTTGTCATTATAGTGTACCTCACATTGAGAAATGGGAGTTAATCTGGTGTTGGATTGCACATCATTCACCTCAGTCAGTAAAGCTGTTTACATTACTCCCACAATTCCTAATTGCACAGAACAGAGATGTGGTGGACAGTTATTTATCTATTTATTTTTATTTATCCTTTGTTGATCAGAGTTATCCCACTAGGCTAGTGACATCTTTCCAGGGGAGACACAAGGTGGTATTTATACTACTAGTGTAAATCTGACCAGGACATCAAGGAACTGCCCACACTCAGGTGGGGGCATCTACCACTATACTAATGAGGAAGGGGCTCAAGAAGAAACTTGAAAAGAGGAAGCAGCAGTGGCGTCTTCCATGAAGCCATAAAGAATGGCAGCAGCAAAACCAGCTCTAGCGCTGGAGATACCACCCAACTGGTAATGTTTGGGAAAGGTATGCACAGAAGGCCAGGTAGCAGCTTCAAGAACAGAATTAACATCTAAACCTTTGGAAAAAGCACCAGAATAAGCCATAGCTCTAGTGGAATGAGCCTTAACAGAAGAAGGAAGGCTATCGCCATGAAAAGTGTAACAAAAGGAAATCGCCTTTGAAATCCAAGTGGAAATAGTTTGCTTGGAAACAGCCAAACCTAAAGACCTAGGATGAAAGGAAAAATAACTGGTCAGACTTCCTGATAGCTTTAGTTTTATCCAAACAAAATCTGAGCTGTCTATGCACATCTAAGGAATGTAGCACCCTCTCACTGTCAGATTGCGGAGAGGGGAAAATAGTAGGCAAATTAATAGAATGATTGAGTGACAACTCATTAACCACCTTGGGCATGAAAGAAGTAGTAGTACTCAAGGACAACCAGTCCTCATGAAATATCAGAAAAGGTGGACGAACCATGAAATATCAAAAAAGGTGGACAAACCATAAGGGCTTGCAACTCAGACACCCGTCTGACAGAAGTAAGAGCAAATAAAATAAGTAACAAAGGTCCACAGCTCCAAAGGCAAACCAAAACTTTAATCTGTGAGCGCTTTCGTTCACTCAAATCAAATGAACTTCTTCAGACAAATTCAAACAGTAAAACCCCTCCTTATATAACCAAGAAATCACATGACCAATAAAATGGATTACATCACAAGTTTAAAACTGATTGTTAAAAGGCATATACATATTTATAAAGATATTTACATATACTTTAAAAGAATTTTTAAGCACAAAGTGGAGAATTATTAATATATAAAAAAAATCAAAAAATGCATCCATACAAACCTATAAGTACATAAAATATTATATTATCTTGAACATTCTATACTGAATTTCATAAATTCATTCAGCGTAATAAACTTTTAAGCTTGAGTAAACACATAACAGTACACTGCTCATTAAGGCCTGGATAACTATGTGCATTTAAGGTAAGTTGCCACCATAACTCTTGTCTTTCAAATAAAAGGGATGTATGCCCACCTCTAGGGCTCTCCATCACCTGGTCGATCACCTTAAATTTAAAGTGGTGTCCAGGGTTGTCCCTAATGTGGTTGGCCAAAGCATTATTTTCTCTGTTTCTATTTATGCTATAAATGTGTTCATAGATTCTTTCTTTGAACCTACAATCGTTTTTTCCGATATAAAATGCCAGACAGAGTTGACATCTTGTCAAATATACCACACTTTTAGAGTTACAGTACAACTCTTGGTAGGGCACCCAATTTAGATCTAAATTGGGCGCCCTACCAAGAGTTGTGTATAGAAAAGGAGCTAACTTAAAAAATATATTAGAGAAAGAGCATAAATTGTACAACAGGAACCCAGGAATGGTTAAATGCGAAGCTTGTGCCTATTGCAGGTACATAGACATAGGTAGGGACTATACAATTGCTAACAGGCATTTTTCACTCACTGCTAGATATGACTGTAACTCTAAAAGTGTGGTATATTTGAGCAGTATTAATAATTCTCCACTTTGTGCTTAAAAATTCTATTAAAGTATATGTAAATATCTTTATAAATATGTATATGCCTTTTAACAATCAGTTTTAAACTTGTGATGTAATGCATTTTTATTGGTCATGTGATTTCTTGGTTATATAAGGAGGGGTCTTACTGTTTGAATTTGTCTGAAGAAGTTCATTTGATTTGAGTGAACGAAAGTGCTCACAGATTAAAGTTTTGGTTTGCCTTTGGAGCTGTGGCCCTTTGTTACTTATATTAGAAGTAAGAGCTAACAAACAAACTGTCTTCCAAAAACAATGTTGCAAAGAAGCTGAAACAGCAGGCTCAAAAGGAGCCTGAGTGAATTTTTCCAAAACAAAATTAAGATCCCAGGGAGGAGGAACAGGCTTCCTGGGAGGTCTAATATTAAGGATGCCTTTAAGAAATTGCTTAGCCTCCAATCTAGAAGCTAATGGGAGAGTTAAAGGCAGACAAGCAGAAAGAGCTGATGTGTCCTTAATAGAAGAAAAGGGCAAACCAGCACTGAACAACTCACACAAGTAAGAGAGAACCAAAGGAACATCCGCAGAAAGTGGGTCCAGGTCACAAGAAAGACACTAAAAAGAAAACCTCTTCCATTTAGATAAGTAGGATTTCCTAGTAGTAGGTTTCCTGGCCTCCTGCAGGACCTGCAGCACTTCCTCAGAAAAAGTGTCTATGACAAATCAAAACCCTATCACCCACAGTGTCAGTTGAAGGGTGGGTAGGTGGGGTTGGATGAGAGACCCATCATCTTGTGTGAGGAGCTCCACCCTGTGAGGTAACTTATAATGATTGCCCCTGGCTAGAGGCAGAGGTAGAGGGAACCGGTGTTGTTGCGGCCAAAAGGGAGTCACCAACAAGATTTTGGGAGCATCCTGTTGAATCCTTAACAGGACTCTTGGAATGAGAGGAAGGGGAGGGAATGCATAAAGAAACATTCCCTTCCAATAAAATGAGACAGCGTTCACCTTCCAAACCAGAGGACCTGAGACTCTGGCACAAAATAGAGGAAGTTGTCTGTTCAGAGGGGGTACAAAGAGATCTACTTGAGGAAACCCTGCTGGTGAACAATGTCCTGAAACACATCCCTGTGAAGCATCTATTCATGGGATTGAGTGAAGAACCTGCTCAGATTGTCTGCCACAATGTCCTGATCTGAAGGATTGTAAACTGCCAGAAGAGTCACTCGATATTGGATAGCCAGATCCCATACCAGAAGTGCCAGCCGACAAAAACGGTAAGATCTCGTACCCCCCCCTGTTTGTTGATATACCACATGACTGTGGTATTGTCTGTGAATACCTTGAGAGGCCCTGCAGAGAAGAGAGGATGAAAGGTCTAAAGAGCCAGCATAAGAGCCCTCATCTCTTTGACGTTGATGTGCTCCTTCCGCTGAAGAGGCAATCACATTCTCTGAACCGTCAGGGAGCCAAATGCTGCTCCCCATTCCACATTTGAAACATCTGTGAACAGATCCTGAGAGGGAAGATGAGGCTGAAAAGGGAGCCCTGGATTCAGAGACAACTGCTGAATCCACCATAGAAGTTCTTTCTTGAGACATGGGAGAAGAGGAACAGGAAAGTCTAGAGGATGCGCATGCTGAAGCCACACCGACTTCAGAAACCACTGGAACTTCCTCATGTGGAGTTTGGCCAGAGGGAGCATCAGAATGGTGGAGTCCATGAACCTCAGAGCCCTCACAAACTCCCTGGCTGTAATGGAGGCCAGGAGAAGAAGAGTATGACAGAAAGAAATGAGAGTTAATGCCTTTGGAGGAGGCAGGGATGCCAGAATTGCCACAGTTTGAAACCTGCAACCCAGAAAGACATGATACTGAGAAGGAGTCAGGGAAGACTTTTTGAAGTTTATTGTGAACCCCAAGCTCTGAAGAAAAGAAATGGTAAAATGAAGATGGAGAAAATGCCTGAATCAGCAGGTCATCCAAATAAGGAAAGGTTTGAATCCCTTGAAGCGTGCAAAAGGCAATCACAGGAGCGAGGCATTTGGTGAACACCATTCGGGCAGTATGAAAGCCAAAGGGCAAAGCACAGGACTGAAAATGCCAGGAAGTAACAGAGAAATGCAAAAATCTAAAAAAAGGATGGATGGGAATATGGAGATAAGCATCTTTGAGGCCCAGAGACACCAGAAAGGCCTGAGAGAGCAAGAGAGGAAAAAGGGACTGAAGGGACAACGTCCAAAAGGAAGGCACCTTCAGAAAGGTGTTTAGATGGGAGAGGTCTAGAATAGGTCTCCAAGTACCTTTTTTTCTGGGCATTAGAAACATTCTTGAATAAAACCCTTATCCCCTTTCAGACACAGGCACCTCTTGAATAGTACCCTGAGACAAGAGGTCTTGAAGAACCTCTGGGAAAAAAGGAAGCTGTTCCTGAGGAGGCTAAGAAATGCTCATAAAAGGAGGGTGGGAAATCCAGACCAAGAAGTACCTTTGCCGAATGATTGACAGAACCCAAGAATCCTGGGTGATTCAGAGCCAAACAGGAAGAGAAAGAGAAAGGCAAAGAGAAAGAGGAATGTGGCTGGGAATGGGTGGATAGTCAGACAGCACCTGTTTTTTCAGGAAAGGAAGGCTTAAGAATCCCTGCAGTCTGAGCGGCCTTAGCAGGAGGAGTCCATTTACTACCTTTTTTCCCTTTAGAAGGAGGGATTTGTTGCGTACGAACAAAGGCTGGCATAGAAGGGTAGTTTCGCTGAAATTTAGGCACAGGAGAAACAAAAACATGCTTAAGCTCCTGTAAAGCCTTCCCCTTGTCCTGAAGAGACTTAAATAAACCAGCAGCTGCTTCACCAAACAAAAGAATATTATCCAGAGGAGCATCCATCAACTTAATCTTAATATCATCGGGCAAAGTTTGAAGCTGAAGCCATGAATATCTCCTCAGAACCGAACCAGAAGCAGCAGCCCTAGAAGAGGCATCTGCTGCAATCATAACTGCATTTGATACAATGATGAACTACCTGAAAGGAAGTACCAAGCAAGGAAAGAGCAGAAGATTTACTCTCAGAGTCTAAAAGATCAGAAAGAATCTGACAAGCCTGAGAAAGAAGAGCCAAGACATACCTAGAGATATGGGTCTGATAATTAATAGCCCTAAAAGCTAGGGTAGCCGAAGTATAAACCTTTTTACCCAGCCTATCCATGGTTCTACTATCCTTGTCAGAAGGCAGTAACTTGGACGAAGGAAGCAATTGAGATGGCTTATCAGAGGCTACAGACACCACAGAGGGGTCAGCAACAGGACATTTAAACAAAAAGGAACAATCCTCAGGCACCCTATAAAACCTATCAGACTTCCTGGGAGCAGGAGGCAGAGAATCCGGCATTTTAGAGGCAGTGGAAAAAACATTCAATAAAACAGGCAAGACAGGAGGAATAGCCGCAGGTTTTGGATATTCCATCTGCAGTAACTCATAGTACCTCTTATGGATATCTGAAACCTGGGCACAATCCCACTTAAAAAATTCCATCATCCTAGAGATCATGTTCCCAAAGGAACTATCCTCAGAAGGACTATCTAGAGTATGAGACTCTTCTTCCTCAGACCCATAGTCTAATGGAGAAGGAATCTGGGTAGAATAAGCAAGGGAGTCATCATCAGAATCCACCTCAGAAGAATGCAGTTCTCTCGGCCTTTTAGGGAAAGATGAGGACCAAGGAGGAGCAGGAAGTGAAACCCCTTGAGGAGGCCTCAGTGACAGTAAAGCATTAAATAACCCCTGAGTAAAGGCCTGCCACTCACTATGTGGATCCCTAGGAGCAGAAGAAACATGATTAGTTTTCTGTTTCTTTTTGAAGGGGGCATTAGTCCTAGAAACCTGTGAAGGCCCAGAATCAGGACAGCATTCCACAACTGCAGAAGGAACCTCTTCCCTAAAGAGAAACTGCGGAACCCCCCTATAGACCCCTCAGAAACAGTCAACCATGGTTCCCTCTGAACGCCAAAAATGGGTGCCTGCAAAGTCTCATCAGACATGCTGCCCACCAGATCCTCACTGGTCTCCAACCCAGACATGGTAGAAGAATCTGACAAAACAATCGGGTGAGCCTCTGGGTTCATAATAACCTCAGGAGAAACTCCCGGCAGAGGCTGGACAGAGGAAGATTCTGGTCTTCTGGTCTTACCTTATGCACCTTCTTCTTCCCTGATGGCTGACCCTCGGGGCAGGGAGTTCCATCCATAGTATCTGCAGCAAGAAACTTAAGATGCTGATTCTCAAGATACAATGAAAGGGAAGAAAGCCTACCATGAAGAGTTTTGGGGACAAACACCTATCAAATTGAACAAGATGTATGGTCGTGAGCAGCACCTAGGCAAAAAAGACACTTATCATGGCAGTCGTTGTGGGGAATCAGTCTCCCACACTGGCATTTACCCTTTCTGGATGACATTAACTCCAAACAGCATAAAACAGCAGAAAAAACAACCAATAAACCCAACCGGGTACTTATCTGCAACTGTCAGGACACCAGCAAACAGGAGTAAGCACAGGAATGCCAACAAACAGAAAAACAGTAAAAAAAAAAAAAAAAAAAAAAAATGAAGGTAACAGACCGACGGTTAAAACAACATTTGGACTGGTAACAAAGAAGTTCTGAGGATGGTACACCTGAACATTACCTTTATGCCCTACCCTACGCAAGGAGTGTGCAGGTGACGTTCAGTGTACCTTAAAGCAACAGTAGACTTTGGTAAACTGGCCACACGGTGTGCTTCATGGCAGGGAATCCCATTTGTAAGGAATACTGCAGTGGTGACTGTAAGGACATCATACAATTGCTGACCTTATGTATAAGAAAGCAACTGTCTTAGCCTTGTTCAGTGCTTTCACTATTCCTGATTGTTCAGAGGGAAGGAAGCACCTTGGTATGGTGGAATAGAGTGTTTCAGAAACTGCCATAACCTTGTCCATTGTTCACACATTAAAACTCTGTAAAAGAATGGGCGCTCCCTGTTTTGCTGGAATGGAATTTTGCAGCTCAAAATGGGTACCATGCATCTAGTGAAACCTTTACTATAAATGTGTAAAGTTGTCTGAAAGACCTCCAATATGTTGATACTATAAACCACATTGGTTCTTGAAAGGTACAGATGGTGGATGCCTGATTTTCTTTCTGTAATTTCTTTAGTCATTACCTGTGAGTACTATCAGCTGTATTTCTTTAAGAAGTGTATATGGAAGCATTTAGCATCTGCACTATGCAAATGAACACTAGCTGATGGCAGACAAAGAAGTAGAAAGGCAAAGAGCCCTAGCAACTCCTTACACTTTGTAAACACAGTAACCTAAAAATACTCTATGGTGCATCAACAACGTTTAGCAGCAAGCATGCAAAAAATGTCATTGTCTGTTACAGGTTCATCAGAGTGACTCTAGCAAATTGTCATTTGTCTTTAGCTAGGCATTGAGATGCTAACATGTTTCACAGCTATGCAAGGAAGTTTAGCTTTGTTACCCATAAACTAAATAAGAGGGACATCTATACCCCAAAACTAGTGGGACATCTACTGTGTGTTGCATGGACTGTTAACAGTTAAACTTTCTCTTAATTGTTGCAAATCAAACAACAGTCCTTGCTTCTTTCTGTCCAGGCTAGGTCAAAAATGCTGTGCAACACCTACTTCGTCACCTTCACTGACCTTTAAAATCAGGCACTGCAGCACCAACAGCAGCAGATCAATAAGAAAAAGGAACTGAGATAGTATAGAGAAAGGAAATCGACCATCTTCTGTTATGGAGAGTTGTGGCACAAAGCTCTACTATATTTTTGATGTGAGTCTCTCTCTTTAGCATTTAATGTCTGAAGGTAGAACACCAATACATAGATTAAACAACTAGAAGGAAGCCCCTGGTAGTGTTACGTAATCACTGCAACAGTAACTTACTCACGAGTTAGAGCAGATGTTCATTTTATAATGATTTGTGAAAGTGTAAAAATAAAACCATATCATAGCCTCACAAGTATTTGAAGCAGAAACTTGTCTAATGAACACCAGGGCACCAACTTCTGTTCTAGCAGCCACGACAAATGATACAGCTGTAACAAACATCACACTCAAACACAAGGATAGTTACAGGTGTACTAAGTATCAGAATACCTTGGGATAGAGGTCAGTGATAGACTTTGCAGTCATATCCTCGTACCTCAAGTTTTACATTCTGAGTACTTCGATTAAAAGAGTTGCTGAGCTGTCAACTGGTCATTATTTGGTAGTAAGCTGGATTAGATGCACTTATATAGCCAAACTGGAAGCAAAGCTCTCTTCACCCAAGACTATACTAGACAGTCAAGAGGAGAGGGTAAACACTTGCACCACACCACACTCATCACATAGTCCCTCAAAACATACACCACCAAAACACACATATAGAAACACAAAACACACACCTACATTCGCGGAGGCTCTTAATAAAAATATGTCCAAGCAACAGGAACCTCCAAAGCAGAAAAGCAAGCAACCTCCACCCTCCAACACAATGCAAATGACACATAGCCCACAAACTCAGTGTGCCACTCAACATTAGCCCGTAAGGCATAACAACATACCCAACACTCTAGTCATAGGTGATTCTATAGTCAGGCACACTGATGTTCCACTCATCAGGCTAAAAAGGAGAAAGTTACTGTCAGTTGCCTGTCAGTTGCTAGGATCCGCCACATAATGCACACACTCAGGTCACTCCACAAGTACAAATATGACTCTGTCATTGTCTATGTTGGTGTGAATGACCTGAGACGTACCTCCCTGGACTACATGAAAAGAGACATGGAGGAACTGTCCGATCTTGTAGCCCAATCAGGTATGACCCTAGCCCTGAGTAGCATCCTGCCATCACCCAGAATGATACCACAGTACTAGGGCAAAATGATTGACTTCAACAATTGGCTAAGCTACTGGTGTCATTCTAAGGGAATCCAGTATCTGTCTGCCTGGGATGACATGATCGAGAAACCACACTCCTTTGCCAGAGATGGCCTGCACCTGTCGCCCTTGGGATTCTGGATACTGGCTAAGGCTCTTGCCACTATATAGTGCCTTTTTTAGGCAAGGTTCAAATGCCAAACTCACCACCATAACAGGTACAAGCAAGCAAAATCTGAGGGTGATGCTACTCAATGATAGAAGTCTAAACCTCAAAATGCACTCACTCGAGGCACTCCTTAAAATGGAGAACATCGACATCTGTGCAGTGACAGAAACCTGGTTCAAGGCTCCAGAGAGCACCCCTGCATTACCAGGCTATAATTCATACTACACCTTTTGGCCACATAACCTAAACTGAAACACTAAAGGTGGAGGCGTGTCCATATTCATTAAGGATATCCATATCTCCAGGCTAGCTGCTCAGCATAATGCATCCGAGATTATCCAAGTGCAACTAACTCTAGGCAAAACCGCAGTCCAAATTGTAGCTTGCTACAGATCCCCCACCATGCCCCAGAATTCCCACTCCTCATTTCTTAATACACTGGAAAATATTAGGGTACAACCTAACACCCTAATAATGGGTGATTTCAACTACCCCACCATTAACTGGGAAAATTACTCATGTACCAACTCTTTTGCTCAACGTTTTTTGGAATTCATAAATTCCAATGCTTTGGATCAACTTATCCACACCCCCACCAGGGGCAGCAATATCCTAGACCTGGTCATTACTAACATGGGCAACCGGTGTTCCACACCAGAGGTCAATTCCTCATTGGTCAGATCCGACCACAAGCTAATCACCCTGGACATCCACATCCCGCCCCACCCCCTATTAGGGAAATCACAGTAAAAAAATTTTCCAAAGCCAACTTCACGCTTCTTAAGACAGAAGTGGCAAACTTCACGACACCCATGCAGACGGACAATAGAGGTAGGACTGCTGAATCCTACACAAATGCACTTTATAAGCACTTACATAAGTGCATGGATCATGCAATCCCTAACAGAGCCAATATGCTATCCTCCAAAAAAAGGAAGCCAATTTGGTGGTCCCCTGCCATAAATAAACTCTACAACAGAAGAAATAAACTGTTGCAAAAAAGAGTAAAATCCCATGATTGGAGGAATTCCCTGGTCAGCCTCAGTAAAAAACTGAGATCCCTCATAAAATCATCCAAAGCTAGTTATGAAAACAAAATCGCCACTGATTCTAAAGAAAATCACAAAGCATTCTATAACTATGTCAAGAATCTCAATGGCGACACTCAGATCTGCTCTGAGTTACAGCACAATGGCACTAAATATACAGAACCAACTGATATAGCCAACATCCTGGCAGATAGGTTCAGTGCTAACTTTACCCCTCACTCACCCCCTAAAGAGCCCATCTCTTTATCAGAAGATTACAAAGTTCTTGTAATCACAGCTGCACAGGTAAAAGCCACACTCTCCAAAGCCAAGAACACAGCATCTATGGGACCTGACAACATCCCAGGCTGCGTTCTACATGAACTACAGAACAAACTGGCACCCCACCTAAGTACCATGTTTAATCATAGCCTCAACTCAGGCTTTGTGCCCACTGAATGGCACACAGCGATGGTTATCCCACTCCACAAAGGGCGAGCCACCATGGACCCTGGGAACTACTGCCCCATTAGCCTGACGAGCTTGGTCTGCAAGGCTATGGAAAATTATCATCATGAAACTTATAAACAATGACATTGGTAATCTCCAAACTCTGGACCCCACCCAGTTCGGATTTGTAAAAGGCAGATCATGTCTCCTAAACCTGATAGACTTCTTTGAAGCAGTTACCAAAGCCATAGATGAGGGTAAGGTGGTTCACACAGCCTATCTAGATCTTGCCAAGACTTTTGACACCATCCCCCACTCTGGAATTATAGATAAACTCACTAAACTAGGTATAAATCCCTATGTCACAAGATGGGTTGCCAACTGGCTCACTGACAGAACCCACACTGTGAAAGTAGCAGACTCCAAATCTGACTTTAGACCAGTGATAAGTGGAGTACCACAGGGTTCAGTCCTGGGTCCTCTCCTGTTTGGTATCTACTTCTCAGACATACGGGCTAACACAGAAGGTATTTGGCTAACGAAGTTCACAGATGACTGAAAACTGGGAGCTATAATCGAAACTCCTAACGATGTGGACATCCTACAAAAGGGCCTCACTGAGACAGATGCCTGGTGTCAAAACCATGGCCTCAAGCTCCATAACAAAAAGTGCATTGTCAACCCTTTTGGTAAAAACTCTGTACCCAGGAACTACCACATATGTGGTAGTCTACTTAACACCAAAAGTGTGATAAGAGACCTTGGGACACAAGTGAACAGTAGTCTCTCCTTTGATAATCACATCGCCACAGTAGTCAGGAATTCCTTCTACGTGGCACACCTCATCACAAAAGGTTTCTCATCCAGGAAAAAAGAGGTCATTGTTCCCCTCTACTCATCACTCATTAGACCCATTATAGAGACCAACACCCATTTTGGTAAGTACCTCGCAAGACATCTACAACAACTAGAAAGGCCGCAGAAATACCTCACAAAGAGGATTTCCGGCCTCAAACAGATGCCCTATGCAGACCGTCTCAAAAAACTCCAGCTTTACTCCGTCACATATTACCTACTCAGAGGAGATCTCTGCCTAACATACAAAGCTATGTCAAACCCAGAGATGTTGGACATGCTCCACTTAAAGAAATCCCAATCCCACCGACCTACATGCTCTAGGGACCTAAACCTTGTCACCACAATAAACAGAACATGCTGGAGGGATAGATTCCTGTCCCAGAGACTTCCCATACTCTGGATCAAACTGCCTATCTATATCAAAAGCTCCTCATTAGCACTCTTCAAGAAAACTCTTGATGATTGGATGGGAGATAGGAAATTCACCCCGGGGATCACTTCTGTGTTTCTGCTCGACAAGGGCACAGGAAAACAATTTTCTTGGGTGGCAAAAGCCAGGGTACTTTTTTGGCTAGGCTTATATAGGTACTAGGACCAATAGCCAAGTACCTACCTATGAACCTATGAGCCTATGGTCAGTGGTTGGCCATGAGTGCTGCTGTGTAGTGTTAATTCCACTCCCATCTCCAGAAGAGGTTATTTCCTATACTTGGAAAGGCTTTGGATGTGCAGTCTGAACGGATCCTGTTTAAATTTCAAACATTAAGATGGGGGCCAGTAACTCTAGGAGTCATGGGTAGATATTTACATGTGAACAAAGTTGTGTGGTTAAGAAGGAGGCCTCCTGTGCAGTACTAGCACTGGGGTCCCTCAATATCTGGTACTGATAGGCAAGGAGAGTTACAAAAGGAGAGGCTGGATATGGAAGCAGGTTGGTGAGACCATGAAAAGTAACTTTTGGAGGGCTTCAAACAGGTTCAAGCAAACTATCTAATGACTCATGAATCAAAAGCACGATATTGCCCAGGCTGTAATCAGCAAGTGTATAGAAATGAATCCATAACAGAGCATATTTTCAGATCTGGTCAGAACACATTGATGACCTGAATTTGGGGACATGCCCTATTTTAAGGAAGCAGTGCCAGGAGTAAATGGAAGAAAGGGATCCATTTTCATAGACAATGTCACGCAGTGATTGAACAGGTCCGCTGTGACAAAGCTATAGGAGTGAAGAAATCCAGCTAGAAATGTTGAAGGTGCTGGAGACTTTTGGAATGTCTTAGTTAATAAACATTTTCAGCATCGCACAGAAGGGCAGAGGAGGGCAGTACCTGAGAACTGGGATACCAGTGTTCCGATTTTCAAAAAGGTAGACAGGAGGGTTGCTTCAATTATAGTGCAAGACAGTAGAGCAGGTTACACGAAAGGAGATTTTATCAAAACTCTGATTTAGGAAATGCAAGGCAGATTCTGTCCTGGCCTTGGAAAATGTTTCTTGCACATATACTGGAGGAATCATGGAATTTCACAAGTACCATCTTCAGGTGTATTGTGGTCACGGAAAATGCATATAACCATGTACCCCCCAGTGTCCTGTAAGAAGTGCTGTTACAGTATGGGGCTCCAGTGATGTTGCTGTGTGCCATTTGGTCACTGCGTTTAAGGATTGAGAGCTGGGTTCACATTCTCGGTAACAAGTCAAATGCATTCAAGGAAGATAGAGGACTCAGCCAGGGAAGTATCTTCTCTCCCTTCCTGTTTGTGATTTTTGTGGACAGGATATCAAGGCACGACCAAGTTTTGAAATGTATCCTGTTTGGGGATATGGGGGTTGCATCTTTATTATTTGCAGAGAATGTTATATTCTTGGCCTCAAATGACTGATTTGATTTTTTGGTGAGTATGAAGCCATTGTGATAAACATCATGCCTCTAAATCAGAGGTTACAGTTCTGTCTGAGAAAATAGTAGACTACTCTATCTAGGTATGGGGGGGGCACTACTTCAGGTGAAGGAGTTAAAGTGTCATAGAGTTTTGTTCTTTAGTAAGGGTGGAGGGCATTGGGAGATTGGCCAGTAGAATGGTGCAGAGCTGGCAATGCCACAGGTATGGAAATGGACTGTGGTGGCAAAACAATAATTGATTCCTAAAGATAATCCTCTCAGTTTGACAGACAGACTATGAACCCATCCTTACTGAGTGTCACGAGCCACAGGGAGTGACTGAAAGAATGAGATTGTGGATAAAAGCAAGATAAATGAAATTCCTTTTAAGAGAAGCTTGAGATACTCTTCTTGATAGAGGAGAACTTTTGAGCACAGCTGTTGCTCCTCTATTTTGATTGGAATCAGTTGAGTTGGACTTCTGGTATGACACAGAATAGACAGACACCTGGATTTTGTGGTATCCTGACAGTATGACTTATCATAGACAAAAAGTCACCAAATGAGCAAATATAGCCCTTAGAGTAAATGCAGAAGTGTGGTAGATAACTAGACACATATCTATAAGAAAAAGAAAGAAAACTGGAACAGGGAAAGTTAAATTTGAGTTAACAAAAAGAGACATTGTAATGCTTTCCACCCTGAGACACAAGGGTGGGTAACAAGGAGATCACAATTCTTTAAAAGAAAAAAAATGAATATGAAATTGAAGAACTATATAAATGAGAATGATAAGATTTAGCGGAAAGTGCCAGAAGATGTGAATGAACACTCATTGTTACTTCAGGCATTCAGACACTGATGCAGGAAAATTAATTATTGAAGGCAAAAGAAGTGGGATGGATGCCTGAATGGATTTAATGATGATGGTACTTTGTGATCAGGAAGATAATGCAAGATGAAAGAACATCTCCCTTACAGGACTACCAAAATAATCTAGAAGGGAGATACTGTAAATCCTGTGTGCAAAAGTAATTAGCCACATGGTCTAAACTACCACAGCAGGACATTAGCTTGGAAAGGGCACACAGGATCACTCGGGGTACCAGGCACATGATCCTCCCCATGGAAGACCTTGGCAGATGATAGTAAGATTTAACACATTTAGCTCTAAAAGAAAAGATTATCTCCCCTTTGTGAAAGAAGGGAAGTAATGGTTTTGTGAAGATGCAAGGATATTTATTGATCAAGACTACTAAGCACAAACAAGGTGGAGGAGGGTGTCTTTCTTCCCAGTTCAGAGACTGGCAAAAAAACAAAAGGAGTACATTTAAAATGCTCTGCCCAGCACTGATGAGATTACTGTGGGCTGGTGTCTCTAAAACATATCAGTCTTTAGATGTAGTGAAAAGGAATTTGAAAAGTTCCAGTGTATGCAAACACAAAGCCAAGTAAGAGACAATGCGGGCCAGAACACTGAAGAGCAAAGAGTCACAGAAGTTGCCAACAAAGGGTTTTTCCCCAATGTTAAAAAATACCAAATACTAAAAGATGGACAGCAGAGACAATGAGGATGAGCTAAGACCAGAGAAATATAGCAGAGTTTTGACTTTTATGAGTTGTAACATTACTCATTTGTTTTTTTTTTTTCTTGTACTGTATTTGCTCAAACTATAATTATTTCAGGTAGGTAATTAATGTAACTTATAAGTATATAATCTGTATTAACAACAAATTTTGGGGTGCAGGTATCATCACGCATCTTACTTAAAACTATGACTTACATTAACTGTCATTCTCAAAAATGATGGTTTGACAGGACATATAATACCAGATGGCACCCGCTATTTTCTGACAGAGAGGTGCCAGCCTTTGTGGGTTCAAGTCTGATCTTTAACTTGTAGAAGCACAGCTGATGGAAGCAAAGTTGTTAAATTAATTCAAAATGTCAGGCCTACTACCTTTATGACAGGTCAAAGTATGTCGGGAGTGGATTCTGTAAAGTCAATAATATTTAAATCTCACCAATTAACTCCTGAAATACAGAGGTGGTAGCATCTAGGATGCAACACATAAGCAGGCTGCACCTTACATGGGCTCAAACAACAGTTAGCAATGCCACTGAGTACTCTTTTCAGTCATAGTCTAAGCACTGGCTTCATCCCAGCTGAATGGAAAAAGGCCACCATAATCCCCTTGCACAAAGGTAGTGTTTCCACTGACCCTGGGAACTATAGACCTATTAGACTGACTAGTCTTATCTTCAAGGCCATGAAGCAAATCATCATGGACCTTATCAACAAAGAAATAGGTAATCTCCAAACACATAACTGTACTCAATTTGGATTTGTCAGAAGGAGATCATACCTATTAAACCTGGTGGACTTCTTTGAAAAAGTCACCAAGTCCCTGGATGAGGGGAAATCTGTGCATACAGCCTACCTAGACTTAGCCAAGGCCTTCGACACTATCCCCCATTCATGAATCATTGACAAACTCACCCATCTAGGTATCAACCCTTATATCATTACATGGGTCGCTAACTAGTCACTGATAGAACCCATATAGTCAAAAATAGGGGAATCCACCTCCAACAGCAGACCTCTAACCAGTGATGTCCCACAGGATCAGTCCTGGGATCTCTACTGTTTGGAATCTGTTTCTCTGAAGTAAAAGCTAAAACTAAAGCTCTGTGACTGACAAAGTTTGCTGATGACTGCAAACTGGATGTGGTCATAGAATCTCCAAACTATGTCGACTTTCTACAAGAGGGTCTTACACAAGCAAATGATTGGTTCGAAAGTCACGGCTTTAAACTCAATGCAAAAAATGTATTATCATCCCTTTCAATAAAATCAATGTTCCTGCTAACTACCACATCAATACCAACACCCTAAGTATGAACTCAGTGGTGAGAGACCTGGGCACACAGTTTGACAGTAACCTTACCTTTGAGCACCATGTCTCCACAGTGGTAAGAAGGACATTCTATACTGCTCATCTCATAAGTAAGGGCATTGCTTCCAGAAAAAAGAAGTTATAACCTTCCTGTACTCTTTTCTCCTCAGGCCAATAATTTAGTACAATGCTCCTTTTGGTATGTACCTTTCCAAGCACCTGCAGCAATTAGAGAAACCACAAAGGTTCCTCTCAAGGAAAATTCATGGTCTACAGCTTCTGTCTTATGTGGATCGTCTGAAATCACTGTCACTTTATTCTGTTTCATACAGACTACTCAGAGGCAATCACTGCCTTGCATATAAGGCAATCTTTGACCCCGTTTTATTGGAAATGCTGCATATCCGCAAGTCAAATGGTACACAGGTGACTCGCTCTAAAGGCCTTAACCTGGTATGCAACACTAATAGAACCTGCTGGAGGGATAGGCTTGTCTCCCAGTTTTACCACACCTCTCCAACAGACTCCCACTTCATGTCAAGCAGACCACCTCATTGGTCCTCTTCAAACACAATCTGGATGATTGGATGGGTAACAGTAAGTTCACCCCAGGGTTCCAGCTGTGTCTGTCTTGGACAGGGGCAATAGGTGCTGACCGTGTAAATAAGGGTAAAACATGGCTAGGCTTGTAAGGGCCCTAGAGTCATTAGCTTAGTAACCTCCTGTTATCCTATGATCCTATGATGATTTGATCTACAAGAGGGAGAAATGGCCCACAGCAAGTAAAGTTTATTATTACAAGTCACAGTAAAAAAGCACTCTAAGATAAACAAGGGAAGGTTAACTTTCTGATCTATAACAATCTTAGAAGCAGAACAGAAATAAGGAACTGGTTAGGACTGATAGTAATAATTTAACTGCTGGTGGGCTACCAAATTTAAAGAAATAAGGTGGGATGGTCAAGCAGACATGTGCATGCATGGATTAGTGTTTCCCATGTTTCTTGTAAGTGTGACAATATTCGTATAACATAGGCCATTACAACCCAAGTAGTATAGGAGAGTGAGCTCTCATGTACACAGAAATATGCACATAAAGTAAAGAGTGAGGGATGAAAGGCTCAGCAAGCCACAGGGGAAAGGAAAAGCGGGTGGCATTGAGGTGAAAGATTTAGGAATTAATACAGCTGCAAGGTAGAATAGGTTAGAAGAAGGGTAGGGAATATCTTTGAAACTCAAATAGGAAATGTGCTGTTACAATGAGCCAGACAGAACCTACCTAGAATTTAACTGAAAACTGACAGGTGCTGAGAAAAAGACAAGAGATGAGCCATGGAGACAAGAACCTTTCCTCAGAGAGCACAGCTTACATAATCTCCTTATTAGGAGAATAGTTGTGGCATTATTCTTGTGTCCAATAAAGGGGCAATGCCCTCTCCATAGATGGGGTTAAAATGCATATAGTTATTCAAGTGTTTTATGTTTAAGGAGGATACAAGAATGCGGGGTATAAATGTAATATATATCAAGTAGGATTAATGCACATAAGTTTGTTTTAAAGAAAACTGCTGAGGAGGAGGACAAGAACCAGTTCAGATGTGACAGGAATATGGGGAATACTGGAAAGAAGATGGGCAAGTACAGAGAAAAAAAAGTGGGGAGGTGACAGACACTAAACATCGAAGTTAAATAATAGAGAACAATGATGATATCAAAAAGGTCAGAGGATCTGACTGTTCGGTATTGGAATGTTAACAGACTGGTAAACCAAGTTAAAAAGACGGGATAGCAATGTATTTAAGAAGACAGGATGTGGACCCAGTGGCATTGCAGGAGACGCATATGTCAGAGAATGAGAATAAAAATGTAAAAGAAAGGGAATATGTTTTTGCATTCAACTCTTACAAGAGTGAGAGGAGGAGAGAAGTGTTACTGTTAACAAGGAAAGGATGGGGCATCAAGTCTTAGATGGGTGTTTGGTGATTTGGAAAGGAGCAATTAAAGGATTAAGATTCACCAGTGCTTGAGTATATACCCCACGGGGGGAAAGAGAATTCGATAAGGAATATATTGCTTAAAATTATACAGGTACATTAAGGCATACTTGTAGTTATATGGGACTAGAATAAGGTTATGGGGGAAAACAAGAGGTGAGTGAGGATAAAATAGTACAAAGGAATAATAAAAGAAAAATAAACATAAACAAACTCCTACAAACTTTAAGGTTAGTTGATGGATGGATGATAAAATACATGTGGTTTACACGCTATAACCAAAAGTGGGACAGCCAATCAAAAACTGACAAAGCTTACATAATGAGAGAACACAAGACTAATTTAAAAATACTGAGGGAGAGTACAGGCATTGGAAATTCCCTGTCAGCTGGTTAAATAACAAGGAATTCTGCCACTGTTTTTTGAAGCGGAAATTGTGAATTTGACCCCAGAAGATGGAATTAACATAGAAATAAGGTGGGGCTATATCAAGATGGAATTAAGATTAAGGATAAAAAGGAAAATATTGGAGTATGTGTCAGGGATAAAAAGTAAAAGAGAGTTAGATGGGGGCAACATAAGAGCCTTGCAGATGACCAGAAAGTATTTGTAGAGGAGGAAGCACAGGAGTTACAGCAGATAATTAAGGTGGAGCAAAAGGAAGATGATGGCTACAAGGGAATATACTCAGAGAACACCAACAGACAATGAGCCCAAGGGCAATGAAGCCATTAGCTGTGAGGCTATGGCAGAAAAAAACTAGAAAGAATAGGTTCATAGGTAAGTACTAGGCTATCTGCCCAAGGGCATTTATAAGCCTAGCCAGAATGTGTTGGCTTTCGCCACCCCCTTAGATTAGTTCCCTGTGCCTCTGTCCAGCAGAGCCATTAGTTCCCTGCACCACTGTCCAGCAGAGCCACTGCAGTGATCCCACGGTAAATTTTCTGTTTTCCATCCACCCGTCAAGGTTTCTCTTGAAGAGTGTTAGTGAGGGGCTCTGCCTGATGTATATTGGAATCCTGTTCCAAAGCATGGGGAGTCTCTCGGACAGGAATCTATCCCTCCAGCATGTCCTATTTATCATTGTGGTGAGGTTTATATCTCTAGAGCGTGTGGCTCTCCGGGATTTGTTTTTTTTTTAGGTGGAGCATGTCCATCAATTCTGGGTTGGACATGACCTTGTATGTTAGGCAGAGATCACCTCTGAGTAAGCAGTATGCAACCGAGTACAGCTGGAGTTTCTTGAGTCGGGCTGCATAGGACATCTGTTTGAGGCCAGTAAGCCTCTTGCTGAGGTACTTTTGTGGTCTTTCCAGCTGTTGCAGGTGTCTTGTAAGGTACATCCCAAATGGGGCATTGTATTCTATGATGGGTCTAATGAGTGATGAGTAGAGAGGCACAATAACCTCTTTTGTTCTAGATGCGAACCCTTTTGTGATTAGGTGGGCCACATAGAAGGCTTTTCTAACCACCTTGGCAATATGATTATCAATGGAGAGATTGCTATCTACTTGGGTCCCCAGATCCCTTATTACATTTTCTGTATTTAGGGGACTACCACCTATGTGGTAGTTCGCGGGTACTTTGTTTTTTCCAAAGGGGATAACTATGCACTTTTTGGCTTTTAGCTTGAGGCCATGATTTTAACACCAGGTATCCGTCTCAGTGAAACCCATCTGGAGGGTGTCTGTATCAGCCAGAGAATCAATTATGGCCCCTAGTTTGCAATCGTCTGTGAACTTGGTCAGCCATAGTCCTCCTATGCTTGCCTGTACCTCTGAGAAGTATATACCGAACAGGAGGGGTCCTAGGACTGAGCCCTATGGACACCACTTGTAACCGGTTTAGAGTCAGACGTAGAGCCTGCAACTCTCACCATGTGGGTTCTATCTATGAGCCAGTTGGCAACCCATCTCATGACGTAGGGGTTTATGATCAAGCTGGTGAGCTTGTCTATAATACTAGAATGGGGAATGGTGTTGAAAGCCTTTGCGAGGTCTAGGTAGGCTGTGTGGACCTCCATTCCCTCATCTAATGCCTTGGTAACTGTCTCAAAGAAGTCCACCAGGTTTAGGAGGCATGATCTGCCCTTAACAAAGCCAAACTGGGTAGGGTCCAAGGTTTGGACGTTCCCAATGTCTCTGTTAATGAGTTCCATGATGATGTGTTCCATAGCCTTGCAGATCAGGCTAGTCAGGCTTATAGGGCGATAGTTCACGGGGTCCGTTGTGGCTCCACCTTTGTGGAGCAGGACAACTGTTGCTGTGCACCACTCTGTGGGTATGTAGCCTGAAGAGAGGCTGAGTTTGAACAGTGTGTTTAGGTGAGGGGTTAGTTCGTTTTAGAGCTCTTGTAAGACACAGCCTGGGACACAATCCGGTCCCATTGAAGCTGTGTTTTTGGCTTTGGATAGGGCTGTTTTAACATGTGTGTCGGTGATTGATGGGGCCCTACATTCTTCTGGTATGGTTATGGGCCCTTTAGGGGGTGAGAGGGGGGGTGAAGTTTGCACTAAACCTGTCTGCCAGAATGTTGGCAATATCAGTCGGTTCAGTGTATTTTGTGCCATTCTGCACTAACTCAGAGCAGATCTGAGAGTTTCTACTTAGGTTCTTGACATAGCTAAAGAACACTTTGTGGTTATCTTTGGAGTCATTGGCAATTTTTCTTTCGAAACTAGCCTTAGATGATTTAATGAGAGATCGTAGTTTCTTGCTGATACTGATCAGGGATGTCTTTCCTTCTTGGGATTTTACTGTTTTCTGTACTTGTTTCCTCCTTCTGTTGTATAGCTTGTTTATGGCAGGGGTCCACCAGACTGGTTTCCTTTTCTTGGAGGAGTGAGTCTTGGTTTTACTTGGGATAGCACAATCCATGTATTCCTGCAGATGCTCATAGAGTGCCTTTGTAAAGGTTTCAGCAGCTTGGACAGCATTGTCCTTTAGCATGGGGACTGTGAACCTTTCTTCCTCGGTCTTAAGTAAGGTGAAGTTTGCTTTTGAAAAGTTTTTCATGGTGGTTTCCTTGATTGGGGGTGGGGGCGGAATGTGGAATGGTATTTGATTTCAGGAAGGAAGGAAGGATCACAGGAAATAATATTCGAGAAAGAGAAAATTTGCAAGTCTTCAGGGATTACTATCAGGGTTTATATAAGAGAGAGAGTGTTAATTGAGGGAAGCTATGAAAAAAAGATAGAGGAAATCCTGGGGGAGGTAGACCTTCCAAACTGGATCCAGATATGATCCAAAACCTTACCCAAAAAGATATCAGAATAGGAAATAAAATCTGTGCTGTTGGAGCAGAAAAAGAACAAAACACCAGACAGTGACAGGATTACCAAAGAACTATGGATGTTAAGGAAGGATTGTTTGATACTTCTTTGGAAGGAATTGTTTTATAAGGTCGGGGGTGGCACAACCACCAAGATCCTGAGGGCAAGGTATAATAATGGTGATGCATAAGGAAGGGAATTGTCCACTGGAGACTACCTGCTGCAGACCTATACCAATACTGAACATGGTTATAAGACATTTACAACAATAATAGCAAAAAGATTAGCAGACATAATAGGTTGACTGATTGACCTAGATCAATGTGGCTTTATAGAATGTAGAAGAACCCATGGCAACACAAATAGAATGCTAATGACAATATATGGTGCAAAACAAACAGGTAAAACATAGGTTTATTTGCTCTAGATGCAAAGAAAGAAATTGACAGAGTAGAACAAGACTGTATTTTTAGAGTGCTTGATAAAGTAGGGTTTCCACCTCAGTTAACAAAACGTATGAGGAGGGTCTATAATGGAGAAACTACCCAAGTTAAAATAGCCAGGAGTTTATTGGACATATTAAGAATAAGGAGCAGTATAAGGCAGGGTTGCCTGCTATCCCTGATCTTGCTTAACATTTATTTTGAACCCTTATGAGACAAAATAAAACAGATATACAAGGCTACACATGAGGAGAACAGGAATTGAAAAAACCCATATGTGAAGATGATGTAATTCTTACCCTTGCTAACTCAGAAAAAGACCTATTCGAGCTTTGGGATATCTTCAAAAGATGTAGGAAAATATCTGAATACGAAATAAATGAAAGAAAAATGAAAGCAGTTGGGATACACTTGGAAAAGATAGAAGGCTTGGAGGATATTTAACAATTGTGGTGGAGGGATGGGGAAATAAAATATCTTAGGGCCTAGCTTAGAAACACCTAAGAAGCATTAGGAGATAGAACATATAGGAAAAGAATGGACCAGATACATACCAGTCTCAAAAAATGGGCCATCCTGAACCTAGATTTTAAACAAAAGTCTACATTGACATGTACTTTCACTTTTGTTATATGTAGCATAGGCCTTCCAGAGTGTTCCATGTTGAAAGGATTTAATGAAGCTTAAGAAGTGGATAAGGGAATCTGCTAAGCCTAAAGTAAGCTGGACCAATGTAACAATGTCCAAAGAGAAAGGATGTCTAGGGTTACCAGATCAGGAAAGACAGCATCTCAGTTGTCCTTTTTGACCAGGCTCATGGATAAAACTCAACTTGGGAAATGGTTAGGTATGTTAAGAGAAAGGAGTAGCTGGATAGAAGGTAGAGATATTCTGGAAAGTATATGGGGTAAGGAATCTCTATGACGAGGAATGCTAGTATTAGACATGATCCATAAAATGGTGAAGAAAATCTTCCAAGAAGAGGAGCTAAAAGTCTGGAGGCAGGACATCTTAGGTGCGACTAAAAAGAAGGGTGCAGTAGAAGACAAAAGATCACAGTGGCTTAAACTTAGCACTCATGTTAAATATTGGGACATTATAGTAGTGGGGAAGGGATGAGGACATGGGACAAGGCTAAGGAAATGTTAATTTTTCATAACAGATTAAGGATTCAGTACATGGCTGTGACAGAAGAAAGGTAAAACACACAATAAAGACCAGAAATAATAAACCTGGTAAGAGAACAGAAGAGAAAGGGTTGCAAAAGCAAAGTGCTGATTACTCAAATTTGTAGAGCTATCAAAGAATGAGACAAGAAGGATTCCTTGGGTCTGACAGATTATGGGGCAAATACATCTGAAGGCACATAGGCCAAAACAATGGTTTCAAATATGGACAACTGTGTGGTGAGCAGTAAAGTTAAAGACATTTAGAATTCTTACATGGATATGTTTGCATAATAATTTCTACACATCAGAAAAACTCTCTAGATTGTATCCAGGTGCTTCTTCAAACTGTTGGAGATGTGCAAGCCAACAGAGGGGAGGATTGGAAACATTTTTTGGAGGTATTGAAGGTTAGATGAATAAAAAAGAGAGGTAGGAAAAATGATTTTGACTATAGAAGTGGATGGAGCATCTCTAACAGAGGACAGATGCTTATTAGGTACAGGCATCAGCCGGTCGTCCAGAGGTGGAAAGAAACTTCTTGTAGAACTGATCTTATTGCTAGATATGTAAGTAGAGGAAGTGGAGAAATTGTTTTTTGGTGCAGGTGCAGGTAGGTAGGAGTAAGCAAGGGAATGTATGGGAAAATGGAGAAATGCTGGCTTTTTGGTGTACAAAACTGCACAATAGCAGAGATTGGACGTAAGTTCATAGGTGTTACTAGCCTTGCCATGCACTCCAACCCAGTTTATCTGTCTATTAGGAGGAGGGCATGTTAGTAAGGAGGCAACTAGGAGATTTGTGGGGCGGGGGGTTAATTGGAGAACATTTTATAAACTGACAGCAACTGTCCATCAGAGAAATAGGAGTTAGAATGGGGGTGAATTTGCGATTTCCCATTCAGTGTTCAAGGTTTCATTTGAATAGCGTTGGGGATGAACTCTACTTCACATGGATGGACAGCCTATTCCAAACACAAAGATATTTTCAGCCACATACCTGTCCCTCCAGCATGTTCTATTTATGTCACAAGTGACATTCAAATCCCTGGATCTAGTGTTTCTACTGCTGTTTGTTTACAGGCGTGCAACAGATCCATCAGGGAGGATGCCAAATATGCAAGATATCTTGCCAGGCATAGATCGTCTCTCAACAGTCTGTAGGGTACTGAGTACAGAGATAGGGTTTTTAGGTGATCGATGAAGGACAGGGTATTCTTGCCCTGAATTCTCCTGGTGAGGAACCTTTATGGGTGTGCCAACTGTTGCAAGTGTCTGGTTAGGTACATGTCAAAGTGGGCATTGTACACAATGATTGGTCTGACTTCCTTGGACCTGGATGCCATATCCTTACCTATAAGTTGGGCAACAAAGAAAGATTTTCTTACTGTCTGTCTTTACTGTAAGAAGGTTGATGGCCATATTGCTGTCTACATATGTTCCCAGATCCCAAACAACATGGTTGACTCTTAGGGGTGTTTTCTTGATGGCAAAATTAACTTGGGTGGACAATTTCACCAAGAACATTATAATGCATTTATTGCCACTGAGTTTATCTGTGTTAGACACCAGTGATTTATCAATGTTAGACTGTCTTGCATGATGTTGGTGTCATGGGGGAATCTGTGATAGTTCCTAATTTACAGTCATCTGCAAACCTGGTGAGTCAAAGGCTTTTGACTTTCACCTTGACTTCCGAGAAGTAGATGTCAAACAGAAGAGGGCCGAGAGGTGCTCCACTGGTGAACAGTGGAGACACAGAATTTCACAGTGAGTTGCAGGGGCAAGTGAGGGGTAAAGTTAGAGCTGACTTTATCAGTCAATAGATTTGCTATGTCTCTCTGTTCAGTAAATCCAGTGCCGTTAACCACCAGTTCAGCACACTGATATGTGTTAGCTTTATTGTTCTAGACATAGTTAAAGAATGTCTTGTAATGATCCTTAGCATGAGGGGCAATTCTGACCTCGTAGTTGGCCTTGATAGACTTAATTAGACCTCATAGTTTCTTGTTTAGTTGGATCAAAGAGCTCTTTTCTTTATGGGAATTGCTCTTTCTAATTTTGTCCTTAACTTTTTTTTTGTTATATACCTGTTGAGGTGAGGATTCCACAAGTGATGTTTGTTTTTGGTGTGTGTTTTGGCCTTACTTCTTTTAAGTACATCATTCTAAATGCATCCATGTTTGTACACGGTTTCTATGAATAATTCTGCATAGGTAGATGTGGTCTCAGGGTTAGAAAGCCTTGAATTTTGAAAAACTGTCGCTTAATAGGATGTAGTCAGTTCTTAAATTTTGCAGGTTTAGTTGGTTTTTCCAAGTCGATTTGACCTCACTAGTGAGGATGTGACATGGGTGGGGTGGGGGTGGGGGTGAAACACTTTGCCATGTTGGTGAGTACTAGATCCAGTATATCTAATCCTCTGGTTGGAGCGTGTACAGTCTGTTCCAGGGTGATCATGTTAATAAAGCCCAGTAGGCATGGCGCCTGTGAATCTGAGGCAGTGTAAATTTCCCAGTCTAGAGAAGGGTAGTTAAAGTCACCCATGAATAAGGTACTGTATTTGGTTGGATGGTAAGTGCCTGTAATAAGTTTAGGGAAGAGTTGTGAGACTTTTGGGGTGTAGTTGGTGACCTATAACTAGCTAGGATATGGTAAGAGACCTTATCTAAGGTGACTTGCGCATGGATGAACAGCATGGCATCCATCATCCTGTTTGACCACCTTGGAGGTATATTTGTTGCTAACATACATAGGTCGGGACACCTCCACCTTTAGTCCTTGTCCGTGCTGTTGTTGGTCTAATTGAGTGGAAGGCATTGTAATCTTACACTGCTGTAGTACTTTTTAAGGCTTTAAATCAAGTCCTGGTAATGGCACAGATGTCCACAATCTCCATAGTGAGAAGGGCTTGTAGGGTGTGGAGTTTTTTGTTTAGGCATTTGGCAGTAACACCTTAAGGTTGCTTTGAGTCTTTTTTGCTATGTTGATAGGTTTGTCCTTTTGGCATTACCTAAATAGGCTTTAAGGGAGTGGATAAAGTTTTAGCAAATATCCAAAAGCCTAGGTCGTACAGGTGCAGACCATCCTTGGCAAGGCAACACGGTTTGTAAATCATGTACTCCCATGCTGACAAGATATTTGATCCCCTAGAGTGACATGAAACTAAGCCAATGATTAAAATCAATCATTTATGTTTATACTGTGGCATCATCCTTGATGAAGACAGAATGCTGCTCAATGCAAGGCTCTTACCTGTGCTTGACACATATTCAGACAGATGCATAATGTCTCTTTTCATACAGTCCAATGAGTTATGGCTTAGGTCATTTACACTCACATGGACTATGACAGAATCGGGTCTATATTAGCAAAGCAAAAAACCCTATGCGGGAATACCAAAACACTGACCCCTATACCGCGAACTGCGAAAATCCCAAACGCATTAAACAGCAAAAAAAAAAATATCGAACTGGTATAGTCGGCCAACCCCACCAACCGCTGCATACTACCTACCCAAACAAAATAAATAAACCATATACATACACTAACCAAACCCTACTTCTAACCTAAACTATAGCACCAAATCCTTACCTCCAACACTGCACTAAACCCCACAAACACAACTATCTATGCACTCTCCTTAACCCCTCCCTAACCCTAAGGTCCGTAACTACCGCACACATTCCCTATAGTCATACACCTAAACAAAATAAAAGCACCAAAACCCTACCTCCAAAACTACACTAAACCCCACAAACAAAACTATCTATGCACTCTCCTTAACCCCTCCCTAACCCTAAGGTCCGTAACTACCGCACACATCCCCTACAGACATACACCTAAACAAAATAAATAATACACATACATACACTTAAAAAAACATACACCTACCACTACACTAACTCTTACATACAGTACCTATCTATACACTTACCTTAACCCAAATCCTAACACTAAAGCCCTATCTATCACACACTTACCTTACGGAGCTGTACCGCAGACGGGCCAACCAAAACAAATAGACATTTCGAAATTCACGTTTTTGACTGTTCGGGGTTTAAGTACTTCATGCAATACGGTTCGACGTCTTCGTATTCGCCTAAAGGGATTTTCGATCGCGTAATAAGAACTAGACAGAATCAATTGATTCCTAGGGTGCAGTGACATGAGTGCTTGTGTGATATTGAGGATCCTGGCTCCAGATAGACAAATAACAGGTATCTTCTCCTTGTCGAACCTGGTGAGTAGGGCAAGTCTGTGTCATGCAATAGAATCCCAGTGACAAGAGTATTAGATAAAGTATTTGCTTGCCTTATGGGCTTCGTTCTTTGGGGACCATTGGGTGTAAGCTTATGTGTGGTGTTTGGCATTGCTTTTAGTGTGTGCTTTAATGATTGCTGAGGAAAGGTGTTGCCATTAGATGGCTTAGGTAGTCTTTGAGGTTTGGGAATGTTTCTTTTTAAGTGCCTCAGCATAAAATCTGTGTGTGATTAGCAGCATGAGTGGGGGATGTTCTTCACAACCTTGTTTGTAAGAGTGATTTTTGCCTCCAAGGAAGTTGTGTATTTACATCTCTCACATACTTTGTTAGCTTCTTTAAGGATTAACTGATTGTCTGAGGACATGAAACAACTGATACACTGTCTCAGGATGCCTATATCTACCAAGCTGGCTACAGAGACATTTGGAAATTGCATATCCATGTTGTCCGGTCCCATATTAGGGTGGTGTAATATTATTTAAAGTTTGGATTTTAACAGGGGTCTCCTAGAATGGTAAGTGGAAAAAGTTACACAACAGAAAATAGCAACAAAAGAGGAGAGGAAGGGACTTGGAAGTCAATTTTCTATAAGGGGCAGAAGTGAGAGAGACACAGCCTTTTAAAACCACAACAGGAAAAGGTGGAAGTATATGCTATTTCCCGCTGTTGTGCCATCTCTGTGTTAGTATTTATAACTAAGAGTGTTTGGAGGGGCAGCCTCCTAGTTAGCATACTGGAAAGGCTTGCCTCCCTGCAATAAATACTGGTTTGTAGCTATTGTACATATCTGGTGTTTTCGACTCTTTCAGTGTTATTTGTGTCACTGTTATGTATATTCATTGTTTTGTATATTAGGGCTTTTCTGTTTGTGGTTTTGATAGTTGCTGTTTTATGATTTTGGCATTAGCTGCTATAGTCACATATGTATGTATGTGCATATATATATATATATATATATATATATATATATATATATATATATATATATATATATATAGAGAGAGAGAGAGAGGTGTAGCATACTCTATCAAATGTCTGTTTTGCTGACAGAGTTTACTGCAGTCTGTTTGTATCGAAATCCCTGATTGTTGATTGCAGGAAATTTCAAATGTAAGAATGTTGACTGTTCTGTGGTGTATTGGATCTCCTTCATGTTAGGGTAAATGGATTTTGTAGTGCCAAAATGTTTGGATATACTGAAAGCTTTGGCATTAGAGGAGTGAGTATGAGTGTGAGTGTTTGCAGGTTAAGGTTAAAATAAGGGTGGGGGAAGGGGATAGATTTGGTGGCATGAGGGTGATGGTTTTGGAGTTTGTGTGCGTCAGTGATTATGGATTAGGGTTAAAGTAAGGGCTAGGTAATGTGATAGTTTTAGTGTTTTCCATGTGCTATCATATATGTGAAGTGCTCATATGTGTGTGTGTGTGTGTGTGTGTGTGTGTGTGTGTGTGTGTGTGTGTGTGTGTGTGTGTGTGTGTGTGTGTGTGTGTGTGTGTGTGTGTGTGTGTGTGTGTGTGTGTGTGTGTGTGTGTGTGTGTGTGTGTGTGTGTAGCTGTACTGTTAGGGAAAATTTTTGATAATGTGATGTATATGGATGGGGCTAAGGGCAGTTGCATACTTAGGGTTAGGGTCTGCATGACTGAGTAAGGTGATCAGGAGAATGAATCCATAAATACAAATCAATGTAACATAAAAATATATTCAATTCATTTCAAAGAGGAAAAAAGAGTGAGATTATCAAACTTGCAAAAACTTAGGGGTTATTCAGAAACAAATACTACAATGCATAATGCAAAATAACTCAGTGAGCAGTGATACACAGGGAGGGAGGCAATTTGAGATATATATATGTAGCATGATCACTCTATCATGAATGCTGCAGACTCCACATGCAAATGACTGCATAATAACATGCAAATATGACATGTTTCATGATGAGATAAACAGCAAATAGAATTAGAAGAGCAAACATGCCTGCACAATTCAGAAACTTTTAGAAATGGCTTGAAGAGCTGTAGTGAGTGGTATAGCTATACACCTGCTTGTCTCAGTGAACAGGAATACAGGTGGTGCTAAGATGCCATTGGTTTGGTATGCATAAGCAGATTTGTGCTGCACTTCTGCATGACAGATCTTACTACATGCACCTGATGCATCTCCAAGACACATGCAGTGCCATAGGTGCTGGCAGGATAGAACGTGGCAGACACTGGCTGTAAGAACTGCTCCCTTTGGCTAGTCTGGGTGATCCCCCATCCAGTCTATGTATATACCTGAAATGGGGATATACAGAGATGGCACAATGTATGGTCCTCTGAGTGACAACAGTGAGTGCTGGGCAAGTACCATGAAATATATATTGCTGCTGGTGTGCATGCTGACCTGGTCTGTTATCAGTGTCCTTATGTGAGATCAAAATCAAGTATCCAGCTTCCCAGTAACATGTAATAGTTTATTTTAACATGATTGTGTCATAAACCATGCCAGTATGTCAAGAACCACCCTACAATGGCCATATAGCATCACTATTTTGCTAATAGGGAAAATAGTGCAGTGGATTTTGAATTGCACCAAAACTGCAATGCTTTATAGGCTGTGTAGCACTCTACATGGCCTGCTCCATTCCCTGTATGAGCAGTGGTATTAGTGAGGATGTGTACAGCAGTACAACCCAGCCATATCTAGTGGCATGCTGCTAATCACATGTAGTATTCTATCAGACAGCTCAATGGAATACCACATGTGGTATTCCACTGAGCTGTCTGATGCTGAGCATCATGTGGACCCCATGATGTGCATATTGTGGCTCAAATATCATTTTCACTTCTGGACTTGACATGGCCTTAGGACAAAATATACATATCAGGGATTTTACACAGTGCAGCTGGAAGACTAACATTTTTCCACACCTGCTGCACATGCATCAAAATGATCACATATGAAGGGATTATCAGGGTCTTTTGCACACAGTGGATGCCTAGCATGCATTTCACAGGGTAATAACTGATGTATTAACTACCCTGTCAAGTGGAAGCTACTATGGACATCACCTGCTCTGGCAAGCAGTGCAGGCACTGTTATAGTGACTTGAAGAGGCACCACTCAGATCTTCTACAACAGTAGGGAGAAGAGGTCAGGAAGACTCAGTCTTCCTATTACAGTAACTTCATGTTTACCCACCCACTGTATAATACAATTATATGTAGGCCTGTAGAGTTTACATGCAGAGTTTACATATAATTGGATTTTTGTTGTAATCGGCATGTGGTAGGCATTAATGGTGTTTGTTTTCCATCAAAGGAAGATATTGCAGATAAAAGAACTGTCTGCCAGACCTGGCGAGGCAGACTCTTAAGGTGTTGGTATAAACTGAAGTACAGTAACCATTACAGTCATTGTTGTGACCCTGTGCATCACAGCAGTGCACTGTGTACTGGTTGTCCCATTAGACTAGCAGCATTCCCTACCTATCTACTGCCTTTTTTAGAGCACTGTGTTGTAGAACACCTGTCTGGCATGTATTATAAAATGTTAAGGCTGTGAGCTGCTTCCTGTTGTTCAGGGTGCAGGGTTTGATGCCTTCCATCTCCTTTTGGCTACTGTGTGTCTTTAAGCAAGTAATTTAACTAAGCAATGCTCATAGGTTACCCCTGAAAAGGGTCACTTGTGTCCATAAGGCTTACCTGGTTAAGAAATAAATAAAATAAACATCCTTCACTGCTACCATCTCATGCTGCATCAGTTCCACGTGCACATCTGCATGTCTAGTAGATGGTCTGTGTACAACAGTGTCTTGTAACTCCTCTGCTGAAGACTCCAAGCCCAAACTCATTGATTTCTAGCTGTGAAAGATGAGTGCCATGTGTAAACTGTGCTACTGGCCTACACAATGTACCTGAGATTGCAGATAGCGTCTGTTTTATAGCACATTTGCTCTAGCAGGTATTTAGTACACTCTGATGACTGTAGCCTATTCTTTCAGATGTGTCTTACAGTATATGTACCACATTGCATTGACCCATGTCCCCCTTCCCTGTTCCATTCCCCTTCCCTTGTTGACGTGTTAGTTTTGATGTTCTTTTTTGCCTTTCCATTTATTTTTCATATCTGCAGGATCAGCCATAGGACAGGAAGTGGCTTTGAAGCAGCCATGCTCCCTTTCACCAGCAGCAGCATCAACTATTGGGTCCACTGTAGTCTCCAGGTCTGCTTCATTCCAAAATTATGAAGACCATCCTGTGGAGGGTGACTTTGAGGAGTTGCTAGTGGCCTTCAGTGCAGCTTCTCCAGTACGCGGTGCAGGCTACCCATTGGAGAGTGGCACAGAATGGCCATTTTGTGCCATTGGTATGAGTTTCAGAGGATGGTGCAGGGGGAGGTGGTCTAGCGGCTCAGTATCTGCAGTGGCACTCTAGAGTGCAAGCTCTTGCATCTTCTAGAGTCTCATAGCTGCCTGGCCCTGACCATCAGGATGTCCACGGCAGGGTCTGTCCCAGATGTCAGACATAAAAGTGACTGACTCCTTTGTCGGCTCTATTCTTGGTCACCTTGGCAGACACTGGCTGTGTGGACTGCTGTCTTTGGCCACACACATCATGGTGATCTCATTCCTTATGTTTCCCACCCCCCCTTGTAGTCCAATCCTTTCCATCACTAGTTGTATACTATCTGTTCCTTGTGGCCCATTTCTTGTGTCAGCACCTCCCTGCAGTCCTTTGTTTATGGTGTGTGTGTGTGTGTGTGTGTGTGTGTGTGTGTGTGTGTGTGTGTGTGTGTGTGTGTGTGTGTGTGTGCCTATGCCTATGCCCTTGTTTCCCCTCTATCCACCTTCTAAAAAGTGTAATGAAGGCACCTGTTCTACAAAAAAAAAAAACACCCTGCTAGCCACTCCACACCTCATATACTACACTTCCTTTTGCTTTGTCCTCTGTGTTTCTCAACCTGCTCCTCCTCCCTTAATGATTGCCATATACCCCCTTTCCTTCCCAGTTACACTATTAATATTGGTAACACCATGCTGCTGTATAGCTCTTGAGGACACAAAGGTGTGCCCATGTTGCAGGACCGCAGCTCTTTACTGCATGTGTGCATGCATCAGTATATCTGGCACGTCTTGCATTCTGATATACTTTGGTCACTTAACCTTTAAGAACAGTCCACACACTTCAAGGTGCAAGCCATTTGTCACTATTGTCTTACTTCATTATGCAGTACAGTTTGCAGCATGACGGCCCAGAGTCAACTTTTCTGCATGCTTCAACCTTATCGGGCTGCATCATGCAATATGATCCATGCAAACTTTTGCAGCATAGTTTTACGTCACCTTTCTGATTATCCCCCCATAAAGTCATTACATCAACACATACATAAAACATCCTCTTCCTAAAATAAATCATAAACATAATAAAAAAACACCAAAGCGAGAAATCTGGTAACAGCTACCATGCCGAGTTCAAAATAATTTGCGACTTTAACGTAACAGCAACTTTGCTTATTCAAATTTTTAATAAAAAACACAGCTTTATTAGTGCACTCAGTCGGTTAGCGCTTTCACATTATAGCTTTATCAGACCATTTAACAAACTGAGTACCAAGGCTTCATTTAAAATCATTCAACCACCAATCATATCATGACACATCATTACCACTTCCAAGGCCATCCTTTTAAAGTTACATATTAAAAATTCAATATATAAAAACTCATTACAGTGATTCAACACTTCAAATATAAGTAATATTAATTTCACAAAACACTTCAACATTTAGCTAAATAATTCAAATATCACTGTGATCAACTTGAAGTCAGAAATTATATTACAAACAACATTACTGACTTGTCTAAATCACTCATAGAAAATTTTGATCGAGAGTCAAAGCTACAAACTTTAAAATAATTTTAAAATAATTTTAACTAAGACATAAAAAATAATCATAACAAAAACAACCTACATATGCCTCATATATACTAATATCTATCTAACTTTGAGACTCTTAGTTCGAAGAAAGGGCTTTAAAGAAACCCTATCATTCAGTCCTCTCCCTGCATCAGCATGTAACCGAATAATCCACTTAGCTTCTCTTTCTTCTGTTACGTAACTAATATTCCCCCCCTCGCAAACCTACTTGAATCACTTCTATGACCATGAACTCAAACAAATGCTGTTGCCCTGTGGTCATAACATGTTTAGCTAAAGCGTTGGTAATTACACCTGTCCTAATGTTATAAAGATGTTCCCTAATCCTATACCTGAACTGTCTATCAGTCTTCCAACATAGAAAGACTGACATGTAACATAGACTGCCAAATAAACCACATGTTTGGTCCCACAAGTCGCTGTACAATCAAACTTAAATTCTCTGCCTGTATCAGGGTGCAGAAACACACCCGTGTCTTTAATGTATGGACAATAATTACACTCACCACATGGTAGAGTGCCTATTCAACCTACTATCTCTTTTCTATCATGTGAGTAACACAGCATTCTCCTAATATTCCTTTTATTTTTATACCTAAATCTCGGTTTATCTCCAATAAGCTCCGCAATTTGTGGATCTGTCAGCAAAACATCCCAATGTTTCTTAAAAATTTGGAAAATGTTATTCTTATCCCTAGTATAAAACATAGGGATCCTGATCTTATCACATACAACAACCTTATTGCGTTTCCCATTACAAGGCTGATCAGAAAAATATGGTTTAGCTCTATTTTCCCTCAATGAATCAATCCCATATAACCCTTCATTAAGGTCATACGACTTATAACCACTTTGCATAAACCTATCTCTCAAATCTGCCATCTCTTCAGAGAAACCTATGTCAGTATTGTTCAACCTGGAAACACGCATCCCTTGTCCCTTGACAACATTTCGAAACACATAATTAGGATGCATGCTGCTCCTATGCAGTAATGTGTTTTTATGGCACTCCTTCCTAAAAACACCAGTATTGAAGGAACCATCACTCAGTCTCTCTACAAGGACATCTAAAAAAGAAATTTTCCTCAGGGAAGCATTCATAGAAAACTTTAAATAACTAGTCACTTGGTTGATTTCTTCAACAAACCTTTCCAACATGGCCATACTGCCAGTCCAAACGAAAAAAACGTCATCAACAAAACGTTTATAAAAAGACACATTCTTCCTATAGCATTCCATTGAAAATAACACTTCCTCTTCCCACCAAGCTAAAAACATATTGGCGTAGCTGTTTGCACAAGATGTGCCCATAGCTACGCCATCAAGCTGTAGGAAGGGAGTATCACCAAACAAAAATACGTTACTTTCAAGGATAGTTTCCAAAAGTAAGCTCAAAAGATCAATCAACCTATCATCATATTTACTATGTCTAGTTAAATAACATCTCACAGATTCAATACCTTCAATATTGGGGATGACAGTGAACAGTGACTGCACATCCAAAGTTACAAGCAACAGCTCACTGTCATCTCCACGTACAATCTGACTAAATACATATAACTCATTCAAAAACTGCTGGGTATCTTTCAAAATGAAAGAATTTTCATCAATTAAAGGTCACAGATGCTTTTCTATATATACTGAGGGGGGTTCTGTGCACCATCCCCTCCCAGAGACAATAGGTCTCATAGGAGGGTCTGTGCCATTCTTATGGACCTTAGGCAACCCATGTATTACGGGTATAATAGGACTTTCAGTGTATAAATATTTAAACAAATCTTTAGTTATAATACTGGATTTAACTAAATCATCCAGCATGGCTCTAACATTATGTACCTTCAGAGCAACAATTTCATGATCTATCTTATTATAGAACCCACCTTCACTCAGCATTTTTAACACTGAGCTCTTATACTTAACCGTGTCCATTAGAACTACTGGTCCTCCCTTATCTGCTGGCTGTATAGTTATACTGGAATCATCCTGCAACCTCTTAAGTGCTTCTTGCTCATTAAAATTTAAATGATTCTTTAAACCTTGCAGGTGAGCAGCATGGTTACCATTGAAATACTTATATAAATCACCCTCTACTAGTTTGTCAAATGCATAAACCAGAGGGTGTTGGCTGGGTACATAGGTACTAAACCTCTTAAACAAACTCAATTGCAAATTGCCTTGATTACCCATTTCCAACTTTAACATAACATTTCTGATAAAAGTTTTTAAATCAACAATAACATCAGTTAGTTGACTTCCACAAGTTGGTATAAAGCCCAGTCCTTTATTAAGGACTGAACATTCATGTGCATCTAAGACTCTATCAGAAATGTTCCAAATCAAGTTGTCCCTACATGGCTCCACATTTTCTTGAGTGTACGTCCATGTATTCTCTCTGAGGAAATCTTTAGTTTTTGCCTCCCTCAACTGACTGAGCGTCCTCTTTTCAAACCTCTCTCGTCTGTGGATATAGGTAAAGGGAACTGATGAAAATTCCCATTCTTATTTAGATCTTTGACACCCCCCATTACAGTTCTAGTTGCCTCTTTAGGACGAGTGTCTAACAAAACAGTCTTATCAGTACTGGGAGAAATTATAGATTGTATATCATTGTTACAAACTACTGAACAGTTACTTTTAACTATCCGAGAATCAGGCAGATTAACATTTGAATTAGCCTGTCTAGTCTCCATGACAACGCAATGTTCATCAGCTACTCCATTGGATTCTGGCGTTTTACTTCGACTACCATTAGCATTTACATTATTTGTTCTAAATACTTTTACAGCTTCATTGCGTGTTTCAACACTTTCACTCTGTCCATTATTATTAATGGCCACTCTAGGCCAAGTAAAGACATGGCCTAATTGGAAGTCTTTCATATTTCTATTTAATTTGCCTTTTTTCTGTAATAATGTCCTTCTTTCATAAATGGAAACGCTGTCCATCAATGCTTCCATAAAAGCATCAACATTAGATCTATTGAACAGCGTATACAAATTCGCTTGCTGTGTTCGGATAGATTCCCTGAAGTTTTCCTCCTCAGGTTTAAAAAACTCTATCAATAATGTCATATATTTGGCACTCACCTCTAAATTCAAGAGTTGCCATTTAGCCAACAAGTCCGGGTATTGTGTTCCATAAGTGGGCATCTTTAGTACACGCAAGCCGCTTCAAAATGCTGTCTCTGTAATTGCGTTCAACGTAATGAAGTCAGATTCCAGCTTGTCTATCGCCCTCTTCAGGTCATCACATTCAGCAGCAGTAAATGAATCCACAGAGTCTGTAATGTTAGCTTCATATGCTAACAACGGATTAACACCCCCAGTCACTAAACATTTAAACCTTCCATAGGGGTTAATACCTCCAGGATTTAACCCAATATCTTGCCTTTGTTGACCAAGTTCAATTCTGCTATTCAGCTCGGAATTCAATTGGCCAACCTACGGTCTATGGTTTAACTCCACTACCGTTGTGACTCCTTCTGCCATGTCCTCGTGGAGTAAATTAGCCAAACAAATGCTAAACTCCAAGAGGTAAAAGCTGTGCTCCCAAAATGAACAAAAATCACCAAAGCAAGAAATCTGGCAACAGCTACCATGCAGAGTTCAAAATAATTTGCGACATTAACGTAACAGCAACTTTGCTTACTCAAATTTGAATAAAAAACACAGCTTTATTGGTGCACTCAGTCGGTTAGCGCTTTCACATTATAGTTTCATCAGACCATTTAACAAACTGAATACCAAGGCTTCATTTAAAATCATTCAACCACCAATCATATCATGACACATCATAACCACTTCCAAGGTTATCCTTTTAAAGTTACATATTAAAAATTCAATATATAAAAACTCACCACAGTGATTCAACACTTCAAATACAAGTAATATTCATTTCACAAAACACTTCAACATTTAGCTAAATAATTCAAATATCACTGTGATCAACTTGAAGTCAGAAATTATATTGCAAACAACATTACTGACTTCTCTAAATCACTCATAGAAAAATCTGATCGAGAGTCAAAGCTACAAACTTTAAAATAATTTTAAAATCATTTTAACTAAGGCATAAAAATAATCATAACAAAGACAACCTACATATGCCTCATATATACTAATATCTATCTAACTTTGAGACTCTTAGTCAATGTGCAATTGAGTTTGTTTAAGAGGTCTAGTACCTATGTACCCAGCCAACACCCTCTGGTTTATGCGTTTGACAAACTAGTAGAGGATGATTTATATAAGTATTTCTATGGTAACCATGCTGCTCACCTGCAAGGTTTAAAGAATAATTTAAATTTTAATGAGCGAGAAGCACTTAAGAGGTTGCAGGATGATTCCAGTATAACTATACAGCCAGCAGATAAGGGAGGACCAGTAGTTCTAATGGACACGGTTAAGTATAAGAGCTCAGTGTTAAAAATGCTGAGTGAAGGTGGGTTCTATAATAAGATAGATCATGAAATTGTTGCTCTGAAGGTACATAATGTTAGAACCATGCTGGATGATTTAGTTAAATCCAGTATTATAACTAAAGATTTGTTTAAATATTTATACACTGAAAGTCCTATTATACCCGTAATACACGGGTTGCCAAGGTCCATAAGAATGGCACAGACCCTCCTATGAGACCTATTGTCTCTGGGAGGGGATGGTGCACAGAACCCCCCTCAGTATATATAGAAAAGCATCTGTGACCTTTAATTGATGAAAATTCTTTCATTTTGAAAGATACCCAGCAGTTTTTGAATGAGTTATATGTATTTAGTCAGAGTGTACGTGGAGATGACAGTGAGCTGTTGCTTGTAACTTTGGATGTGCAGTCACTGTTCACTGTCATCCCCGATATTTAAGGTATTGAATCTGTGAGATGTTATTTAACTAGACATAGTAAATATGATGATAGGTTGATTGATCTTTTGAGCTTACTTTTGGAAACTATCCTTGAAAGTAACATATTTTTGTTTGGTGATACTCCCTTCCTACAGCTTGATGGCGTAGCTATGGGCACATCTTGTGCAAACAGCTACGCCAATATGATTTTAGCTTGGTGGGAAGAGGAAGTGTTATTTTCAATGGAATGCTATAGGAAGAATGTGTCTTTTTATAAACGTTTTGTTGATGACGTTTTTTTCGTTTCGACTGGTAGTATGGCCATGTTGGAAAGGTTTGTTGAAGAAATCAACCAAGTGACTAGTTATTTAAAGTTTTCTATGAATGCTTCCCTGAGGAAAATTTCTTTTTTAGATGTCTTTGTAGAGAGACTGAGTGATGGTTCCTTCAATACTGGTGTTTTTAGGAAGGAGTGCCATAAAAACACATTACTGCATAGGAGCAGCATGCATCCTAATTATGTGTTTCGAAATGTTGTCAAGGGACAAGGGATGCGTGTTTCCAGGTTGAACAATACTGACATAGGTTTCTCTGAAGAGATGGCAGATTTGAGAGATAGGTTTATGCAAAGTGGTTATAAGTCGTATGACCTTAATGAAGGGTTATATGAGATTGATTCATTGAGGGAAAATAGAGCGAAACCATATTTTTCTGATCAGTCTCGTAATGGGAAACGCAATAAGGTTGTTGTATGTGATAAGATCAGGATCCCTATGTTTTATACTAGGGATAAGAATAACATTTTCCAAATTTTTAAGAAACATTGGGATGTTTTGCTGACAGATCCACAAATTGCAGAGCTTATTGGAGATAAACGGAGATTTAGGTATAAAAATAAAAGGAATATTAGGAGAATGCTGTGTTACTCACATGATAGAAAAGAGATAGTAGGTTGAATAGGCACTCTACCATGTGGAGAGTGTAATTATTGTCCATACATTAAGGACACAGGTGTGTTTCTGCACCCTGATACAGGGAGAGAATTTAAGTTTGATCGTACAGCGACGTGTGGGACCAAACGTGGTTTATTTGGCAGTCTGTGTTACATGTCAGTCTTTCTATGTTGGAAGACTGATAGACAGTTCAGGTATAGGATTAGGGAACATCTTTATAACATTAGGACAGGTGTAATTACCAACGCTTTAGCTAAACATGTTATGACCACAGGGCAACAGCATTTGTTTGAGTTCATGGTCATAGAAGTGATTCAAGTAGGTTTGCGAGGGAGGAGTATTAGTTACGTAACAGAAGAAAGAGAAGCTAAGTGGATTATTCGGTTACGTGCTGATGCAGGGAGAGGACTGAATGAAAGGGTTTCTTTAAAGCCCTTTCTTCGAACTAAGAGTCTCAAAGTTAGATACATATTAGTATATATGAGGCATATGTAGGTTGTCTTTGTTATGATTATTTTTTATGTCTTAGTTAAAATTATTTTAAAATTATTTTAAAGTCTGTAGCTTTGACTCTCGATCAAATTTTTCTATGAGTGATTTAGAGAAGTCAGTAATGTTGTTTGTATTATAATTTCTGACTTCAAGTTGATCACAGTGATGTTTGAATTATTTAGCTAAATGTTGAAGTGTTTTGTGAAATTAATATTACTTGTATTTGAAGTGTTGAATCACTGTGATGAGTTTTTCTATATTGAATTTTTAATATGTAACTTTAAAAGGATGGCCTTTGAAGTGGTTATGATGTGTCATTATATGATTGGTGGTTGAATGATTTTAAATGAAGCCTTGGTACTCAGTTTGTTAAATGGTCTGATGAAACTAATGTGAAAGCGCTAAACCGACTGAGTGCACTAATAAAGCTGTGTTTTTTATTCAAATTTGAATAAGCGAAGTTGCTTTTACGTTAAAGTCGGAAATTATTTTGAACTCTGCATGGTAGCTGTTGCCAGATTTCTCACTTTGGTGATTTTTGTTCATTTTGGGAGCACAGCTTTTACCTCTTGGTGTTTAGCCGTTTTTCTTTTTATTGTCGTCTCATAATAAAAATAACAGTAATACATCTGAAACACTGATAAAAACAGACAAAAATCAGTTTTAAAACTCAGCCACATATAGCAGCAACCTACAACCCAACTTCCAGTACCAAGTACACAACAACAGAAATCTTATTCTAAAAAAATGCATAAAACCTGCTCCAGAAAATAAACATACATAACAGCAGTAACTACTAACTAAACATTATCTACAACACACGCTAAAATACAGCAACAAAAATATTCAGAGGAGATAAGATTCACAAAATGTCCCAATTTTTGCCAAATATTTTTGGTACGTTCCATGTAAAATGTGTGGTTTTCTGATAAATCACTGAGGATTGAAGTCATTACATTATGACAGACATGTTGAGTTTCATGCTTATTTCCTTCAGAAAACGTATGCTAATACAAAATGTATTATTGCATTTATTTTCTAAGTTTGTAAGAACAATGTTTAAAATCAGTCTCTGACTTTGAGTCTTGTTTCTAATTATTTTTGGCTGTGTCCAGAATTCCTGAGCTAAGATGTTTAAGAAATAAGTCAAAGAACTACCTGTGTTATCATCAAAATACCAACACTCATAGTAGAAAGCTCTAAGTACGTACTAACACCAAGATTGTAGCATCTCAGAGCATTCCCCAAACTCCAAAGTCCTTTACTTTATTTATTTATTTTTTTATTTTATTTATTTATTTTATTTATTTTAAATTTGTTTACCGGGAAAGTCTGACTGGAACGAGATCCATTTACAGCAGAGGCCCGGGGAGAAAAGCTCCACATTAGTTAAACAATAATTGCAAAAGGTCATAAGACAAGCAAAAAAAAAAAAAAATCACAAGAAATAATACATATTTACAATGGATTTGTTCCAAGCAAGCTTCAATTGCAGATAGTTAGGCCCCAGATGGCAGTCAACTGAGGAGTTTCACACTGTAGCATGTAGACAGTAAGAAGAAGTAGACAGGAAGGTAAGAAGGAGTAGAGAGAGAAGGAAAGTATTTATGTAATGCATGGACAGAGCCAGGAGTCCATAAGATGTGACTTAAGTGAGTTATTGAACTGTGTTATAGATGATGCAGAAGACACATTATGGGGGAGTTTATTCCACTTTCTAGCTATGGAATGAGAGAACAGAGCTTTGCCTGCAGTGTTCTTAGCATTAGAAATACAGAGGAGAATTATGTTGGTAGAATGGAGAGGACGATTTGCTGAATATTAGGTCAGTAGTTGGTTTAGGGCTGGAGTTTTGTGAGGATTTCTTAGAATGTTGTAGGCAAGAACTAGTTGGTGGTAACTAAGTAACTGAGGAAGTTCTAGCCACTGTAGTTCCTTTAAAAGCAGAGTTATTGGCAAATTTTGCAGTTTTATTGTAACATGACTCAAGTTTGTCTAGGTCCAATTTCCTGACTTGGATTAGGATTAGTGCTGCATACATCAGGGTTGACAACAGGTGGGTTTGGGCTAGAGTGACCCGTGCTTGATCTGATAGGATCTTTTTGTGTTTGTATAGAGTTACCATTTTTGTATGTACTTTTTTGATGGTTTGAGAAATATGGACATCAAAGTAAAGATCTTTGTCTATTTCTACACCGAGGAGTTTAGTATGGGGAGAGGGAGAAATTACAGTGCCATTACTGGAGGTGATAGTGAAGGAAAGAGGAGAGGTTTTAGATTTGTTTGGGGTAAATAGGAGTAACTTGGTCTTGTTGGGATTCAGGATAAGTTGGATATCAGTAATCGATCTTTCCACAGAGATGAAGAATTCCTGGGTAAGTTGTTGTAAAGTGGTTAGGGATGGGGCTGAGCAGATTAATGTTGAATAATCTGTGTACTGTATAAGTGAGGCATGCTGGGTGGAGGTGTGTAGTTTGTTGGTGAAAATGGAGAGTAGTAGTGGCCCCAATATTGAGCCTTGTCATATGCCTATGGTAGTTGGCAGTAGAGGTGATAGCACACCTTGCCATTGGACAGATTGTCTCCTGTAAGATAGTTTTTGAACCAGGCAGTAGTAGAGGGGGGCAAAGGACAGAGAGGATAGAGTGTCTAATAGTATGATATGTGAGACCATGTCAAATGCTTTAGAGAGATCTAAGAATATAGCTGATACAAAATTGTTGTTGTTTCTAAGTTGGTTAACCTTATTAGTAAACGAGAGAAGTGCAGTAGTTGTGCTATGGTTTGGGTGGAAGCCATGCTGTGTGATGGACAGGAGATTATGTGAATTCAGGAAGTGCATCACTTGAGTGTGAATACATATCTCAAGGAGCTTAGATAGGGGAGATAAGATAGCAATGGGGCAATAGGTGATAGGAGTCGCTGCCTTTGTGAAGAGGAATAATATATGAGACTTTTCATAGTTGAGGGATGTATGCTTCCTGTATGGAGCAGTTGATAAGAATTGAGACAGGGTAAGTTAAGGATTCAGCTGCTATTTTTAGGAAATTAGCAGGTATGCCATTGGCTGCGATGTATTTACTTACAAATATATGTGTGTTGGTTATAACAGTATTCATTAGAAGAAACAACACCCTACAAAATGTATCAGTGCCTTCATAGAGAGCATTAGAATTTGCAAAATTATTAGTAAAATTTGGTATATAATTTTCCTAATTGACCACTCTCAGTCCTAACACTGATATATAATTTTCTTCGTCGACTGTGTTCATTTATGAATCATGCAGTTATGATAAGCAGGTGAAATTAAAAAACTAAAAACTTAATTAAAAAGAACAAAGTGAAAAAAAACAGATAAAGAATTGGGAAAAAGTATGGATAAAAGAATAGGAAAAGGCTATGAAGGAAAACACAACCTTGAAATCAATAAGGAGCTGAAGAAAAGAAAGAGAAATGGACAATATGATGATACAGCAATATAAAATACTGGAGTAACTGAAACATTACTTAGTAAAAAATAAATAATAAAAAGTTGGGAAATTATACAAAATATGACCTCTATGACAATCCTGAAAAAAGAACGCAAACAACTAAAGAAATCAAAGAATCAAAGAAAAAAATGCATCTGTATAAAAGCTTTTCAAGAAAGCAAACAAACATACGTAGTGGTGTAATATTCAGCAAAGGCTATATCACATCTGCTTTAGCACCCTTGTTGACATATAAAAAAGGACTAAACCTTCACTGAACTGCCAAATAAAAGACTATCTAATAAAAGTAGTATACCTAATTCAATGAACTCTTAATTGTAAACATTAGAAATGAATGAATTGTGAGACACTTTGTAGATAAAATTATTAGGAGTGATTACTGAAGCTTGCACAAGCACAAACGCACAGATGTGTCAGGCTGAAGGGGGCTTAAATATTACAAATAATCAGATTATAAAAGATATTTTAGTACACCTTTAACCTAATGACATTATGGTGACTCCTTAAATGCTGTTCTAAAAGTAAACCATTCAGGTAATGCTATATGGAAATATTGAGTACAGTGGTCATTCAAAGCATATTTAAGTTGGACATTTTTCATCTCCTGTTTACATTTACACTGTTTACCAAAGAAGAAATTTCCAACAATAAATATTTAAAATACATTTCAGAATATGAATATCATATTTTAATACAGATAATTTTCTCATTGATGCTGAACTCCTAATAATTCACACGTTAATGACTTGTCCTATAAAATGTGATCTGTTGGCATTCACACGTTTATGAACTATCGAGTAAAATGTGATCTGTTGGCATTTTTAATAATCTTGGGAATTACCCTGTATGAAAATATACATTTCTAAAGCAGATTAGCAGTTGTCTGAGCTATATTGCTTACATATGGCAAAACTCATCCCCCATTTTGAGAATGTTTTAGTATTATTTGATGGATATTTATAACCACCTTTTTCAGGCTGGAAGAGTCCAATAAAGTCAGTCTGTAATGTCTTCTAATCTGTCGCTGGATTTGTCATTAAAACTGTCTTTTTTACCATTTTGTTATCCTGCAACCATAATAAATAAGAGGTGCATGTGATTTTTTGGCACATTTGTTTTAGATCAGAGTGCAAGAGCATGAATTTCACTATATGGTACAGGCTTCTTAACATATATGTACCAGAATAACATCTAACTTAACCATTTTTAGCCATCACTAGAGGCACTTAAGCTGCTCTTTACCCATAATATCTTCATAACACAATAGTCGTTTACCATCTACCTCTGTGGTCTGTAGTCTGGTCTCTGTTTTTGGGCATCTACTAAATCAAAGTGGCGATATTACTTGTGACGACCATGCCCGGCCCAGCAATCAAGGAGCCTCAATCCTCATCACTAACACCAGAGATGTTGTCTCATAGAAGAGGAAAGGATAACTAATACACACAGTAAAGTACAATTTCCCTTAAGTGCACATAGAGATCACAGTCAGTCTGGGGCTGGCTGCTCCCTTGCTCACCAGGTCCCCAATAAGACTCCCCACTGGCACAGCTATAAGGTCCAGGTCTTAGCCTAGCTGGGCAAGTTAAAACCTCCAGTACCCTCTCTGCCCAACCAGTGCTTCATGTACCTGCCCAAGTAGCTGACACAACACACACACACTTTGAGATAAGTATTTATACAACTTCACAGACATTCCTGGGAAAGGCTGGTACAGATTCTCCAGCTGTGCCCATTTGCCAGACCATATGGTAGTAATCCCTAACACCACCCAGCTAATAATATCAGCTACTAAAAGGCCCTTAAAAGGGTGTCCAGTTATTACTGTGCAATATTATAATCATTGGTAGTATGACTAACAGTCAAGGCTTACTTTAGAGTGGCCTATTACAATAACCTCTATAAATATGCAATGTATTCTAGAGTTTATCTGTACACAAAGCAGCCACAGGTAGAATGTTTTAAAAATATTTAATAATAAATAATTAAAACAGAAGACAAAACTACTACACCACAGAGATATCTAAGAGTTCAGAGATCACACAGAAACATAAAATAATATTGTAGGAAAGATCTGATTACACAGAAAAATACTTAATCTAACTTTCTAATCTTTAGCTAGTCTTAAGAGAAAACACAGTGCTACAATCCTACTTACATACATAAAGAGCATAAGCAGTGCTGGGTTAGATGTCCAAAGTCAAAATGCTTTTTATCTCTCTCTGAGACACAGTTTATAAAACATAACTAACAAACATGTCTCCGGGTCCTCCCCAGATTACATCATTTTTGACACTTATGTTTTCCCAGTATTCATATTGCATCATCTTGACACCTGCTCTGAGTTCCCAGGCTAATAAAAACTCCATTATTTAGCAAGCTAACACCTGCACAGGAGAATACAACACTAAAAGGCATTTCACATATACACTCTAGCAATTAGTCCTTAGTTAACACAATATACAGAATGTCTTCAGCCAGCCTGACCGGAACCAACTTTAATGATTAAAGAATGTCATAAAATCATTTCAATTTCAAAAGACAAATTTGAAAGGCTTGACTTAGTTTTTCTTTACAGCAAGGGGGCAATGTTGTAACAATCTTGAAGTTCACATTTTACAGTGTTTTCTTTACACTCAAGAAACATGCCTGTATTTTACATTTATTATCACAAAACATGCCTGTATTTTACATTTATTTACAAATTCCAGAATTAAATATCAAATTCTATTTGACTAGGCTGGCAGCCTTCGCCCATCTCTCTCCAGTCATCACATTACTATCCCAGATAAGGGACTGCTCAGTTATAGCTATGTTGAGTACTACCATTTGAACTGAGACATATATGCAATGAGGACTTTTCAGTGCCTAATAGAGAACATGATAGGAGCTTTTCAATCCACCTCATGAATCCCATAGTAATTCTTTAACATGCTGCTGCAGCATGTGGGAGAGCAGATATGGTTCTCACAGACAGCAGTGGAGAGTAACAATACTGATGGAGCACTCTGTGTCATAGGTCATTTTGCGGAAGTTCTATGGTCATTGAATATGGCCACATGGCTATCAAGGTCTCATATGCTCCACATGATGTCCAGAACATCAAATGGATTGGCTCCCACTCCATCTACTGCCAGGTGCTGTGCAATGCACAGAGTATTATTTGCAATATGTATGTGCTCCATCCAGACAATTCTCATGATTCCCATATCTGGCACATATGTGATCTATACCAGCAGTTTGTATGGGATTACTTTCCACAGGGTCTTCTAGCTGGAGGGTGCACACACTTTTATGCACAGAGTCCATAGTAAACTGCAGACCAATCATAATGGAGTCCTCTGAAAATGCTGCATGCGTTTCAGGATAAGCTTTGGAACCGTGTCTCACAACCCCTATCTGCAGCCCTCAGACCACGCCAGAAATGCCATATGATACTGATCTATCACAGACACTGTTGAGCATGTTTTCATATTGCTGAGGATCCACCTCCATTGGTTAGACTCATTTGGTGGTGCAATGCAGTATGCATCAGCAAGATATTTGCTATCTGCATCATGCTACACAACATGGAGGAATCTAAACACTTACAGCAAGAGGACACCACTGGACCATCAGACAGATTGGAGACAGTGATGGACGAGGAGACGGGTGAGGAGTCATCAGAGAAACCAATTGCAGTGGCACCACATGTGAACATGAGGTGAGTTTTGACATCTGGTACAGTTATGGACCATGACAGAGACAGCACAGAATAAAACTAATGCATGGAGGAATACACCCAGGCTATGCAGTATAGTGCATTGACTGTACAGTGTGTCTGAGGGGTGGGCAACACACAGGTATTATATCATTACTAGTGCAGGTGGAGTGTGGTACAGTGACAGGGAACATCAGCACTAACATACATGGATGGGTTATGGGCTGTAGCTGTGGTAGATAGGCAGGTGGCTAAGATGTCTGGGGGATTCAGGAATCAATTATTTTAATGATGGGGTAGAACTTCCAAGAGGTGAATTCTGCCTGGGTGTTTTGAGTTGCACTGCAGAAGCAGGGTTGGAGGCATTACATCCAATAGAAGGGGTAGAAATTTGGGAGCATGTACAGGAACATCACTGTAACAAATATGTGGGTATGTAGGAGATTTTTGACATCCATGACCATATCAGTGGTCAGTCCATGGTCTTGCAGTCTGTACGCCAACTGAGGATATGTTGCAGTAGAACCAAAGTGACTGGTCCTGTGAAATGAACATCAGCCACAACTAGGGGATTTTATATGCCTACAGATGGAGCAGTCATGAACAGTGGGTAAAACCATACAGTCCCCCAGAACAGTGATTAACAGCTGTGTAGGCTTGACATGTAACCATGTACCATGCATCTAACCAGTGGCATGGCCATGGTGGGAATTAGCCTGTATCTTCTTGGATGTGCGAATGGGTGCAAAGTGCCCTCAACAGATATATCTTGCTTCAAATATATATATTCCATTTCACTGTGCATGTATTGTAGGCTGTCACACTGCTCCTTACATGTACCATGCAGCAGACAGACTATCTTTGATATGGTGTGAATTGCATCTGTTTGTGCCTAGTTCACTTTACTGCACATCCAGTGATTGATGCCAAGCATGACACAAAGGAAAGGAAAGGAAATTCCTACAGTCATGGTGGCAATGGCCACCAACATGCCTCTCCCTTATATGGGATTTGTGTACCTTAGAAGCATCCCTGTTCTCTTTGACCATTGTTGTGTTCATATGGATGGGCCATCCAGCACTAAGCATAGGAGATGCTGGGGAGTGCATCTTGACTTTCCATTTTTGTATTAGAGGTGGTGGATGGAGGGTTCCCTCTATTGTTAGCATTGCAAACTGCTGTTGTGTTAGATTATGCCATGGCAATGTGTCATTACTGTAAGCCAGCAGTGACTTGCTGATATCAAGTATCTCCTTACATTTTGTACTGGACCCTGCTTAAGTTGAACCTGTGAATCCAGACAGAAAATATGTCTGTGATAGTGGAACATACTTAAAAAATCTCATCACTTTGTGGCACACACACATACACACACACACACACACACACACACACACACACACACACACACACACACACACACACAGCCACAGTACTATATGCCAATCGTGCACATAGCATAAGGTATTTACATACATACTATGCAGGTTGTCAGTGTTGCATTCCTAATGCCGCTAGAGGACAGGCAAGTGAATGTCGTTATATAAGTAGAGCAGTCACATTAGAAAAGTGGTGTCCTGTTGTAATGGCAGATATGTCTATCAACCCATTGTGTCTCTTGCAGATACCAATGTGGTTGTTACAGGTTTGGCCCCCACTGACTTCCAGGCTAACACCATGTATGAGGGTTCTGTCACTTTCCCTGGACAGGGATACCAGGAGGTCCTCCATCTTTGTAAGGCTCTTTTGTGTTGGTGGTCCACCCATTGTGGCCAACCCATCTCTGGATATTTCCTGTGCCTTGTTTATCAGTCACCCTGCGACGTACATATAGTAATGTCCTATTATGGCTGCCCACAGCATTCACATTCTGCACCATTCCCTGCAACAAATGCTCACAGATGGCCTTACCAAGCATCTGTATAAGGTCACAAGTAGCACCTCTGTGTCTGGTGATTTTGTTTTAGCCATTGACATTCATGTACACATAGGTTCATAGGTGTGTACTAGGCTAAAGACACTGCGGCCTTTACAAGCCTAGCCATAGGATTACCCTGGCATAGTGCCACCCGACCTTAGTTCCCAGTGCCTCTTTCGTGTATAGCCACTGGAGTTATCCCCAGGGTGAATTTTCTGTTTGCCATACACTCATCAAGATTTCTCTTGAAGAGGGTCAGCGAGGTGCTCTGTTTGACATGTATGGGAAGTCTGTTCCATAGCATGGCCAGTCTCAGGGTTATGAACCTGTCCCTCCAGCATGTTCTGTTAATTGTGGTAATGAGGTTTAGGTCTCTGGAGTGTGTGGTGTGGAGGGATTGGGGTTTCTTTAGATGTACCATTTCTAAGAGAGCTGGGTCAGACATGGCTTTGTAAGTCAAGCAGAGCTCGCCTCTAAGTAGGCGATATGAGACAGAGAATAGTTGGAGTTTTTTTTTTGTCTGTCCATATAGGACAAGTGTTTAAGGCCTAGGATCCTCTTTGTGAGGTACTTTTGTGGCCTCTCCAGTTGTTGCAGGTGTATAGTGAGGTACATGCCAAATGGGGCATTGTACTCGATGATTGGCCTAATGAGGGAATAGAAGAGGGAGACAATGACCTCTTTCTTCCCGGATGCAAAACCCTGAGTAATGAGATGTGCCACATAGAAGGACTTTCTGACGACAGAGGTAATGTGGTGATCAAAAGAGAGGTTGCTGTCAACCTGTGTTCCCAGATCTCTTATAACACCTTCTGTATTCAGTGGACTACCATCAAGGTGGTAATTCATGGGAACTGGGGTTTCCCCAAAGGGGATGATGACACATTTTTTGGCATTGAGCTTAAGGCCATGGTTCTGACACGAGTCGTTGGTCATGGTGAAGCCATTCTGTAGGATGTCAACATCACATGGGGAGTTAATAACTCCCAACTTGTAATTGTCTGCGAACCTTGTCAGCCAGAGTCCCTTTGTGTTGGCCTGGACTTCAGAGAAGTAGATACCAAACAGGAGAGGACCCAGGACCGAACCCTGTGGGACTCCACTCGTGACTAATCGGCAGGTTGACTTGGAGTCAGCTACTTTCACACTGTGGGTTCTATCTGTGAGCCAGTTTGCACCCCACCTAGTGATATAGGGGTTGATGCCAAGCTTTTTTTTTTATGATTCCTGAGTGGGGAATGGTATCAAAAGCCAGATCAAGGTAGGCTGTATGAACCACCTTGCCTTCATCCACATCTCTGGTGACTGACTCAAAGAAGTTGACCAAGTTGAGCAGGCATGATCTACCCTTCAAAAAATCAAACTGTGTGGGATCCAGAATTTGGAAATTCCCTGTATCCTTGTTTATTAGGTCCATGATGATGCATTCCATAGCTTTGCATATCAGACTCAGGCTAATGGGGCGATAGTTCCCAGGGTCTGTAGTCGCACCTCCATAGTGGAGAGGGATGACTGTAGCAGTGCGCCATTCAGCAGGGACAAAGCCTGAGGTGAGGCTGTGATTGAACAGGGCACACAGGTGAGGTGCCAGTTCACTCTGTAGTTCATGTAGAACACAACCAGGGATATGAGTACAAATGTGTGATATATGAGTACAAATGTGTATCAGTGTGTATTTCTAAGAATGGCACCTGCTCCAGTCACTGCCCACAGTCCTCACTTCCACTATGTTGACAGCATGTGGCTTATTTGCCATAGTTTAGCAGCACTGGCCATGTTACCACACATTGGCACATAGTAGCACCAGGCTACTTCTTTGGCTCAATCTATGTAATGAAGGCCATATATGCCCAGCAGCATATATTGTGGACTGTGTTTACCTGGTAAGTGGTAGAAAGCTCTACACAGGTGAGCACTGCCCTGGCCCAACCTTGTACCCTATTGCCTGTACAGGCCCGCTACACTTTCAGTTTTACTCTATTCTCTATACCTGGTGACGGCGTCCCCCCGAAGTACTGCTACATCTTCCACCCCTATACTGCAGTCTCTATGAGTGTGCACCACACAAGACGTAGGTCTGCAAGCAGCCCTGTCCACTACTCTGTAACCTGTCAGTGTTCCCTCCAACAAAAATTCCTCAGCTGTCCTGCCTACTGGCACTGCAATGCAAACATCCCATGCATTTACTTTCTTTGCTGTCTTTGCCCACTGCAGTCCTGGGCGGACATTATCAGTACTTTTGTCTGCAGTCATCTTGTCTATATGTCAGTATAGTCTGTAATCCACCAATTAGTATATTCTGTAGTGCTTTTTACAACACAGTCTTCAGCCTTTTGTTAATGATATGACTTAGCATGATTGCCTCTGAATCAGTGCTATAATGCAATGCATTATCAACTGTAGTTCACACCAACAAGCTTGCCACTGCCCATTCCCATGCAGAAAGGTCATACATGCTGAGAGTATGTGCACAGCCATTGTGAAGTCAGACTGCAGTAGTGTTCATTGCATTGTCCTCCCTTGCATGATGACAGCAGAACCATTCAGTAGCATTGCACTACTGTGAGGGTTGTCTGTGCTACTGACAGTTGCATTGCACTGCTATAAGTATGGGCATTACTACTGCTCCATGATATATGATGACAGCAGAATCATTCAGTAGTACTGCACTACTGTGAGGGTTGCCTGTGCTACTGACAGTTGCATTGCACTGCTATAAGTATGAGCATTACTACTGCTCTATGATATAGGGTGACAGCAGAATCATTCAGTAGCATTGCACTACTGTGAGGGTCGTCTGTGCTGCTGAAAGTTGCATTGCACTACTATAAGTATGGGTAGTACTATTGCTCACTTGGATCAAGTGTGGCCATACTACTATTCAGTAGCATCATTCTGTTATGAGGAATGGCTAAACTGATATCTAGTTGCATCATGTTACTATGAGTAGTGTCTATGCTACTGACCACTATCATCATGTTACTAACCAATTGCATATGAAAGGTGGCTCTACTACTCTTCAGTGGCAGCATGCTGCTATGAGGATTGGCCTTACTACTGACCAGCTGCATTGAGCAGCTATGAAGGGTGGCATCATTACAATCCAGTAGCATTATGCAGGTATGAAGCCTGTCCCCACTACTTTTCATTGTTCAGTGCTATTGTACATCCGCATTACACCACCATGCTTCCCATTGATGCACATCATCACATGGTGCTCTGCACACGTTGATATGCACAGTCAGCTAACATTTTTTTTCTTCTGATTTAGAACAGAATGTTCACAAGGTTTTTAGGCACTGAGTTTGGCAGGAATACTGCATAGTGCAACAAGGAATGCAAAATTCTTCTCTACCTGTACAACGACCACAGTGAACACTTGCTTGACATTTATGAGGGCCAACTTTATAAGATAGCTGACTGGCAGGAGCTTGCCAAGCTGTTGAATGATGCCACTGGCATCACCTTTTCAAGCAAGCAAGGCAGGTACATGTTCAGGTACCTGCAGACCCTGCAAGAAGTTAGGCATCGGTAGCCACTTTATTTTTCTAAATAGTTTGTTCTTGTAGTGGCAGTTTACTTTAGGCCTAGTACCTGCAGCTGTAATTACCTTCAATTATCAGGAATATAGCATGCTGACTACTGTATGTGTTATATTTTCTGTCAGCCCATGAGACTGAGATGACTAGGATGGCCTGTCAGAGGAAAAAAATAGAAGCTGTAGTCCAGATGGTTGGGTAAATGTGATATATTGCTGGCAGATCTGTATTATTTCAGTAAAGTGTGCCACACATGAGTAATGTATTCACCTTTTCTCTTCATTTTATTTCCTGTTTTATGTTTTCTACATAGATTTTCTTTTTCTACAGACTCAGCCAGGGTGCAGCAGTGATGAGGCAGTAGCCACCTTGAACTGCACCTACAGCTGTGATCCCAACAGTCTCTAGGCCTTCTTCCTGAAGGATGGTGAAGGTCATCCTGCAGATGGAAACCTGGCCATCTCTCAAGGAAGGAGGGCAAGAGCTCCTCATCTGAGAGTGATGTGATGGGGCTGCCCTGGGGTTACCAAGTAGGGATTGCGGTGGCTGGTGAGAACCAAGGAGGACCAGTGGATGGATGCCTGCATTAGCACCCTGGATCCTCTTTTTGTGCCATGGTCAAGCTGAGCATTCTGGAGACCCTGATCTTTAGGCTTGGAGATAATGTGCAGCACTGACATCAGTCATGGAGGTGGCAGACATCAGGATGCATTTGCTATGCAACAGGATTACACCATCATTGTATCTCACCCTCTCTCCATCACTGTGTTCCACTTCTTTTTGAGTCACTCCACATCTACTACTTGCCATCAGATCCTAATCTGCACATGCTCACACTTTGCCAGTCTGTGTCTCTCCCTTGTGGCACCCTTATGTGCCACCACCTCCCCTAACAGTCTTATCTATGCTATATGTTTGTTCTTGTACCTCTATGACTATTCCTATGCCCACTTTCGTCCCCCATATTTGCTCCTCACTACCATCTCCCCTCCATCTTTTTTTTAAAAGAGCCCCATCCACCCAGTAAACATATTCTTCTTGCCTCCCCATCTATCTACCCCTCATGCAGTCCTTCTGTGTTTTGTTCTGCTTGTTGTCTCCAAGTTCAACCATTTCTAGCTCTCCTTTCCACCCTATTGATATAATGAAATGTCTTGGTATTGTGTTGAGTTGCCTTGTATGGACTGCAGTCAGTGCTCATGCTGGAGCTATGAAACACTCTGGTGCACATGTAAGCTCACATTGCATCAGGTACACTACCTCCCTGATGCTTTTTTCTTTGGGTCATATGGCCACAGTAGCATAGTCTGTGTAGCAGCATTGTTATGGTCATTACTGCAACCATAATTCAGTCCTGTCCAGCCCTGCCCAAAGCATGCTAGTGATATGCCTGTACTTATGTATCACTAATCAGCAGCAGGTCACATTTTGAGAAATAATGCATAGTATTTATTACCAAGTATTGGCCTTATGAATCTTTCTGAATACCACCACTAAAATGTCACCTTAGCTTTGAACTTCTTGCAGAGAATGACAGAGCAATGTAACAAAAAGCAAAATCATTTAAGTACATCAGAAGCAAGCCCTTGTACTTAACATAAACCCACTTTGACCAATATCTGACTTTTTAGAACTGTATGTATAAACACATAATAATATTTGCCAACAGTTGTGTTTCAGTGTTTCTTTTGGGTCTGAAATGGGAGTGGGATACATATATGCATTATGTAGATGGTTTACCATTCATGCTCGCTACTCACAAAAGAGCTCCTTATTGAAATGTTGGCACTCGAAATACTGACTGTTGATATGCTGAAAAAAAGACCAAAAACACAGGAAAAGAGTGAATCTCGAAGATTACTCTTCTCCTTAAAACTTCTTTTCGCAAGGGGAAAGCCTCCCTGCACCCCCCCAACTTATATATACTAACTCCAAGATCACCATTCCTAGGAGAAAAGGAAAATTTCCAAGAAATGCATCTCAGACTTAGTATATGTAAGTACGTTCTTTCGGCCATTCAGTCTCCATATTTTGGGACTCACTCTAGCGAGTCCTGACATTCCAAAAAGTTATCCACAACAGTCTTGCAGCTTTAAGTCACTAAGAAACAATCTCAGTTAACTTTTTTAAATATAAGTGCATTTTCCTGGCTGTGAAACATTTAAGTAACCTTGCAATGATTTTTGTCACTTGTCACGTACATAGACAAATCCTCTGTGGTTCATACAAGTCTTAGAGGCAAGTCTGCTGGTCAGCACTTGTCATGCAGTCAGTGTAAGCTATATTCTGTAGAATATAGTCACAAAATAGGTTTTGGGAAGGCAATTATTGCTCTTTTTAACCATTTCTGAGTCTATTAGTTCTCACAAATACACATGCGCACACCTGGTTGATTTTTCCCATAGCAGAGCTAACAACACATTAATGCTGCTTATATGACAACAGCTTATTTCAGTTTACTGTCTATCAGTGCAGCTGCTGACATGCTTTTACTGTCTGGCATACATTGCATTGGTTAATGTGTATTATAATTCTACTTTTATTTTATTTGTTTATTTATGCTTTGTTGACCAGGTTAGTCTCACTAGACCAGTGGCCTATTTTCAGAGGGGACAGTGTTCATACTGATTGGTGGGATTTGTCTAGATCATCAGGGGACTTTGCCTTCTGTTTATGATAAATGCCATGGAATCTTGTACATCTACCTGAGTACCACCATCTCAGGTAGATGAGACTTCAGTTTAATGTCACATCTGAAGAATGGCACTCTCTGGAGTCTAGCATCCCCAATGTTGCTCTGCAGTATCAGTATTAAAAACATAATACAACCATCTGCGGTGAGACTAGAGCCCAAAGTCTTCTGATCTTCTAATGTCATGTATGCAATTTTTGTCTATTTTTACAGCAAAATAGTACTACAGTCATTGGAAGTGTCTGCATGCTTGTTAAAGTCATTTTTATTGAAGTAATTTTTCTCAAATATAAAAAAATGAATAACTTGCTATTATGGTAATTAGGAAAATAAGTACATTATAGTGTGCTAGTATTGCAAATTACAATATATACAAAATATCGTAGAATAACATTCACCATCCTAGAGTGTAGCCAAATATATACAGTAAACAACAGGTATGCCAAAGTAGAAAAACTCTTCAGCAAGGGATGTGAATGCGTGTAACTTGCAAAGTTTAAGGGAAATTTGCTAAAAAATAACAAATAGATTTTAAAGTAGAAACAAATTATCTGTATTATCTAGACTATACACACACACACACACACACACACATATATATATATATATATATATATATATATATATATATATATATATATATATATATATATACAGTGTAATAATAGCCAGAGTATATATTATTGTTTATAGTGTTTACTGAAGGTATCTAAAACTGGAGAAGTTCTATGTCAGAGAATACAGAAACATGAGACCATCAAGTCTTAGTCAGCGGATTACCATGCAGGATCCTTTCAGCTTCTAAGCAGAATCACTCATCATTTAAGCAAATTGCAGTAACTTAATACACAGCTGAACTTACATCAACTTGCCCAATGTTGGAACATTAGTGTAATAACCAGTACAGTTGTATTTTGAATTTAAGACACACTAAACATTCTTAAAGGCACAATAATCATCATTTTGGATGAGTATGCCTGAAGGCACAGTTATCATCATTTGTTTAAAACAGTGTCCATCTTTTGGTTACATTATCAAAGTTAGATCATTAAATTAGTTCAAGATATTTAAAGCAGGCAGTTTTTGGACATTTAATGTTATGAAAAAGTCAGTGATTTTGTTTAGTTTCAGTATAGGTATGTCTCAAACCATCAATGCATGCTTTTCCTCCCAGGTAAAGGCAAAGTAAACTTTGCTCTTCTCATTAATCAGTGTTCAAACCCAGTACTGTGTGTTTAACATAAACATCTTCAGAGCAGTACTTGGGTACCTTTGAAGCAAGAAATGGCACTGGATGCTCATTTTTCCAGCCAGCACCATTTACATTTTCCCTTGGGAATTTAATGCTGTATTGCTTTGTAGCAGAATAAACATTGCTTTGGAATGTGTTTTACAAAATGAAGATAGCTGAGGGGGCATTTTTTCCTATACTATCTGTCATAAATCTTACCATTTTTAGTTTGTCTGTCTCAATATCTTTTATGGTTTGCAGAATTTACTTAGGTCTTTTCCTGATAATAGTAAAAGTTTTGTACTAATATATCTTCATAGCTTTAGCTTATTAGAAAGCTACATGAAGGACAGATATTAGCAAACTTGTCACAACTACAATACTACTTAAAATTCAAAAATCAGGTTGGTATATTTGTTTCTGAAATAGTTAACATTTTATCTGAAGAAGGGAAATTAAAACTGATTTATATGTCTGATTTAGATTATACAGCGTTCAGGAGCAGCATTAGTTCAACTGCTACCATAGGCAAACTGGCTCCACAGTGCTCCTCCCCACTACACCACCCCACTACACCACCCGGTGCCCACATCCTGGTCTACCTACACCAAATAAATAAATGGAAAAAGTGTCCTTGCTAGAGAGTTTCCCTAGGTGACCACCTAGCTGGCATATGCCTAAGGCCGGCTATGACAGCGTTTACCTAATAATCTCAGATTATACAGTGTTTGCCTTATAATCTCAGTTAAACTACAGCTCATTTACCAAGGTTGGAACTGTTATGTGTAGGGAAGGGGCATCCCCACCCTCTGTTTTATCTTTTGTGTTGCATTATTTTAGTAGATAAAGAATTAACTTATTGTTTATTTTTCTTATTTACTTTGATGCACTTTATTCTTAGCAAGTAAAGCAGCTTGCAACTGCATCCATATTTTGGAAATTTGTTTATGTAGTTCATGAACTTTTTACTTGTGTGCAAGTAAAATGAATACTGTTAAAACAATTATCTTAGGTTTTCTTACCCTAATCTGTTGACTCTAAAGTTTAAAGTTGTAGACTTGTCTGGATCTCACATTTTACCTTTAACATAATTTGATTTATGTCACTACATATACTTTCACATTTTTCCTTGTTACGGGAGATATGTTTTGGTTCTCCTTTTGTATTATGTTCTGCAACCTTTCCTGTTTTTCATGACACATCAAATTACTATGTTATTAAATCATTTTCCCTATCACAGATGTTTTTAAGACAAAAATCTGTTCATACATTTTAAGGAATTTGATGCAGAGCAGAAGCTCCTTTACACTTTACATCATATTTTCCTTTGTGCTTCTCATAATAACTTACTTTCATGTCTGAATAATGATGTTTCCACACCAGGATTATGGTCGTAGATTGATGCAACTTCCTTTAACACTTGCCACCCATTCTTTAATTGCCCTTTTAAGACACTTGGTCACTGTATTCCTCATTTTTGCTTTATTTCTAGTTCATAGGTTCATATGTTCATAGGTAGGTACTAGGCTATTGGCTCTAGGGCCTATACAAGCCTAGCCAAAAAGGTACCCTGGCTTTCACCGCCCAAGAAAATAATTTTCCTGTGCCCCTGTCAAGCAGAACCATGGAAGTGATCCCTGAGGTGAATTTCTTATTACCCATCCAATCATCAAGATTTTTCTTGAAGAATGCTAATGAGGAGCTCTGTTTGACATAGGTAGTCTGTTCCAGAGTATGGGAAGTCTCTGGGACAGGAATCTATCCCTCCAACATGTTCTGTTTATTGTGGTGACAAGGTTTAGGTCCCTAGAGCGTGTAGCTCGGAAGGATTGGGATTTCTTTAAGTGGAGCATGTTCAACAGCTCTGGGTTTGACATAGCTTTGTATGTTAGGCAGAGATCACCTCTGAGTAGGCGATATGTGACAGAGTAAAGCTGGAGTTTTTTGAGTCGGTTTGTGTAAGGCATCTGTTTGAGGCCAGTAATCCTCTTTGTGAGGTATTTTTGCGGCCTTTTCAGTTGTTGTAGATGTCTTGTGAGGTACATACCAAAAGGGACATTGTACTCTATAATGGGTCTAATGAAAGGTGAATAAAGGGGAACAATGAATTCTTTTTTTCTGGATGAGAAACCTTTTGTGATGAGGTGTGCCATGTAGAAGGATTTCCTGACCACTGTGGCGATGTGATTATCAAAGGAGAGACTACTGTCCACCTGTGTCCCAAGGTCTCTTATCACACTTTTGATGTTAAATAGACTACCGCCAATGTGGTAGTTCATGGGTACAGAATTTTTACCAAAGGGGGTGACAATGCACTTTTTGGCATTGAGCTTGAGACCATGGATTTGACACCAGGCATCTGTCTCAGTGAGGCCCTTTTGTAGGATGTCCGCATCCTTAGGAGTTTCGATTATGGCTCCTAGTTTGCAGTCATCTGTTAATTTAGTTAACCAAAGACCTTCTGTGTTAGCCTGTACTTCAGAGAAGTAGATACCAAACAGGAGAGGACTCCACTTGTCGCTGGTCTGAAGTCTGATTTGGAGTCTGCTACTTTCACAGTGTGGGTTGTAGTTTTCAGTTGTCAGGCAGGATTCTGGAAAGACACGCTGTAAGAAACAGCTTCTCAGCCCATTGTTTTACTGATTAACAGTTGTGGTCATTTAGTGCTTTCTATGGAACATGTTTATCTATTTTTGTCTGTCTTCCAAGTCTAAGATATGTTCCACAATTTGCTGGATATGCAAGATGCCAAACAGGTAGTCTTTTTGCTTCCCTCCAAATGGACAATGTTGTATGTTTTATATCTTGACCATAACACCCTCTTCCCAGACTGCTGACTTGTGAAACACTTTGCATATAAAATAATCAGGATTTATTTTGCAGCTTAAAGAGGTATAAAAGCGCAAAGGTATTTTGCTTTTGGGGGCTTAGATTTTATATACACTCATATTGGGTATAGAAGTGCAGCATGGGCATTCTATTCACAGGTCCTCAAACAGTTTGAGCTTGCTGGTCACGTTCTTTGATCAGATGCTCCACGATGTTATGGCACAAAATCAATTTGCAATGGTTTCTATAACTGCAACACATTTATATAAGATTCAGGATTTTTGTAAGCATTCAACACAGCTCATTTAACGAGTCAGTGAAACAGGGAGCACTACAGGAGTTCGACTCCCAAGCACTCAAAAAACACTGTCTCAAAGCCAGTGACTTGAGCTTCTTGTAGCTTTTTGTAGACTGCTGTTTGTACTTAAACATGATTATGAGTTTAGGCAACCAGCTGTGGGGAGGAGGGGCAAGGGGTTGTTAGGCAGAGGGAACAGAAAGGAGTTTTAGGGTTAGGGAACAGGAATGGAGTTTTAGGCTTAAGGAGTGGGAGGTGAATTTTAGGCAATTATAAAATTTAGACTTACGGAAGAGGGGTTGGAGTTTTAGGTTTAGGTTTAGGTTTAGGAAGCAATAGGTTATTTTAGGCTTGGGGAGTACAGGTTTAGGGTAATTGAGTAAGAACTCAGTTGGAAACTGGGTAGGACTTTTAGGGTTAGAGTTTAGGTTCTGTTAAGGGTATATAGTTTTATCGTGTTATAAGGTCAGGTATTAAGAGAGCTATAAAAAATGGGAGATCAGACTAGTGGCAGTTCCAGCACTTGCTTTTTCAAGCAAGTGGCAGTGAGGAGGTGTGTCATGAGCTACCAACGTGTCATCACCTGTAGTAGTCCCCAAAAAATAATATGCACACTAGCCAAAAGCTAACAATATTCATATAGAAAAGAATGATTAAATTTCTTTTTACATATTTACAAATCAACTCTTTTGTTCAAAAATAATGTAAATAAATCACTTTACACAAGCTTTACACAAGTATAAATATGTATCCCCAAAACATGTGCTTCTAGCCGAATACAGCAGGCCCAACCACAATACAAAAACTTGCAGAAAGCGCGATACACCTATCGACAACATAAAAGATAAACATAACAGTAAAGCACATCATAAAAAGCCTAACTAACAACTACTTGGGGAAGGATACATTCTACACAATACATAATATTTCTAGTATAACTATTTTAATGAGATGAGTTATTAAAAATATAGTTAAAAAATTTTGGTTAGGTATATTTTACATTACATTTTATTAAGATATATGAAATGTCACACAAGGTATTTTATATATATAATTTTTCACAACCAAGTTTTTTCATAATTATTTTTTGAAGAAAAATGTTATTGAAAGACTTTTAAGTCAATGTGCCTTTTTGCTGCTTTAAATTGTAGGTTTTATTGATGTAAGAAGTTTGATTAATTGAATAATTGATTGATGTAAGAGAATTTATTAGTATTTATTTGAAGCAAGCTGGGTGTGTCAATTAAGACTCTGATGAAGCCAGTGTACCTGGTGAAAGCGCTTAGTCGATGTACTTTTTTGCTGCTTTTTTGGTGGAATAAATCATCAATTTTATTTTTATTTGCAACGTGTTTTGGTTCTTGCCTACATCAGCAACGAGTTTCTGGTTGGTGTCTCATTGCCGTTTACTTTTACACTGTGGTCGACATTCATCATCTAACTACAACAGAAAACCAATACTAACTAGAACATATACAGCAACCATACATCCACATATAGAACAGTACAAATAGACAGTTAGACAACAGCACAAATATACAAAATGCACTAACGCACACACACACACGCACACACACACACACACACACACACATATATATATATATATATATATATATATATATATATATATATATATATATATATATATATATATATAAAAGCGACCCCTACAGATGATCAAAATTTCAGAAGGCCGAAACCCATATGGCAGAGACCATATGATCGACTTTTGAAATTTCAGTCATGCAGAATAGGCATGTTGGTATATTTAAATTGCAGGGGATGTGGGGGCTGCAACCCCCCATGGGGGGGAGCAGGGGAGCTTGCCCCCCTGCTAGCAATGTGTAGGTAAGTTTTCATTTTGTTGTTTTGTTATTTTTACATGTTTGAAATTTCATAAGTTGAAGATATGCTCTCGGCCATATGGGTTTCGGCTTTCTGAAATTTTGATCATGTATAGTAGACCCATATAAATACATATGTGTGAGTGTGTGTCTAAATACACACACACACACACACACACACACACACACACACACACACACACACACACACACACACACACACATATATATATGTGTGTGTGTGTGTGTGTGTGTGTGTGTGTGTGTGTGTGTATATATATATATATATATATATATATATATATATATATATATATATATATATATCCCTAAATGTGAACAATTACCAATTCGTAACTTATAGCTCCTTAATGTCCAGTCTTCACTCACTTCCTTACTTCTATCACTTTCTCTTCCCCTGGCTTTCTTTCTAAATATACCATAAGCCTGATTTTCTCTCACTTCATATTGCAATTCCTGTTTTTGTTATGCTAACCTATCTATCATTTCTCTATAAACTGGCTAAAATTTCTCTAACTATTAAATCATTGTCATACAGCTTGTATCTATTCTTAACCAATATTTTCATATTATATTTAATTTTGTATAATTGTTTTGAACTGTAGATGTTTTGTATTATTTTTGAAGATTGTAAAATTGTTATTCTTAAAATGTATTGTAATTCTTTGGAGATTTTCTTCCCAGGCCTTCACTGAAAATATTCTCCGACTCAGTTGAACTTCCCCAGTAATCAAATGTCAGTAAATAAATAAACGCATAAATATGGGAGGCAAGCTCCCCTGAACATGTCCCCACCAACTCTATGTTTACACAAACTCAAGGAATGAAAAAATCTCTCAAAAGAAAGGAATCACAGTTGGCATATACATTTCAAAACTGCAGTAGCAGAACATTTCTATGGAAGATGGTAATCAGTAAGTTCTATTTCAGTGAGTGTTTATCAGCAAGTTGGCTCCTCAAGGGGCCTGTTCTCAACAAATAGTACAGTAGTCAAAATCAACCAATCATTAAGTATTAAAAATAGAAGTATTTAAAGAAGCACCATGTACATTTATAATAATATCATAAGAACAAGAGCTCCAGAGCACCAAAAACACCAGATGTTTGTTGTAAAAAGCAACACAAGTAAAGCTTTAGGCAAACACCCTTTCACATGCATTAAACAGGGATCTCTCTCTCACAATAATTTAAATAGTGTTCACATGCATCTTATCAACCAATGAAAATGCAGCCTCTAAGTAATAACATTATGTCAATCATTCTATATAAACTTCCATAATAATAAACATTCTTATATAAAAACAGTCATATAAAAATTCACTTACATAGCTTTAAAACTATCAAAATGTATATGTCTTTTTTTCATACTGGTTTAGTGCTTATTGACATATTTAACTCTGACTTCAAATCAGCATTAAGTTTTGTGATCTATTCATACTCAGCCATTTCCCTATCCAAAACAACATTTCCTTCAATTTATTAGGGACAACCAGTATGTTTAATTCATTGAGAAATGGCATTTGCCTGAAAGCTTTGCTTGTTTTGTTTCTTACAATAAACATCTTTGGTGTTTTTGGTGTTTTGGAGCTCCAATTCATGTGATATTTTCATGAAGTTTACTACAGTATCTCCATAGAGACAACTCCTGTTGATATATTGTGGATATAAATGTACAATAATTTACTGATGGCCCATAATCATTTCAGTCTTTTACCTTTCAATTCAAACTTAACAGTAATGCTTTACTGAGGCCAGGAGATACATTGGCAGCTAACCATACCTGCCAAAGCAATCTTTTCTATCTAAACTCCATTTAGTATGTGTGTGTGTGTGTGTGTGTGTGTGTGTGCGTGCGTGCGTGCGTGCGTGTGTGTGTGTGTGTGTGTGTGTGTGTGTGTGTGTGTGTGTGTGTGTACAGACAGAGGCAGAGAAACAGGCATATATAAATATATGCACATACAGCTAAATAACTATATACATACATTTATGAGGTATAGAGTGGGTGCTTGTGTTTTGTATTTCTGTTTGGTGTTTATGTTACTGTGTGAAACACACTGGATGTAATTTGTGTTGCATACTAGCTTCAAGACTGGTGCTGCTACTCTCAACCAGGGAATCACTAGAATGTTCTGATATACACACCAATCTCATGTGTTGATTCCTTACCTCAACAAAACCACTTCATTTTCTTTTATGATTTTAAAGAATGGTGGGCCATGTGTATCTGCAGACTCTAAATATGAATATGCATAAGTACCTGATATTTCCTCATCTAAGTAGATTCACAATTAGCAATATATGGAAATATATAGGGAACCAGCATTTTCTTTTGTAAGGAGATACCCTTCTTAATCCTCATCTACTTTATTTTGGGGAGGGGGGTAAACGGGCACAAGTCCCTTAATGAATGGTGTTATAGTATTTCCAGGTTGTATATAGTGTGTATAGGTCTAATAAAGTCTAGTCAATATATAAGAAATACTATTATTCAATTGAATTAGCAATTCTACTACATATTTTATAGAAGACAGTTAACTAATCACATGTTTTGTAAGCCAGCTGGTAATGAAGTATTACACTATTAGCATAAAGATTCTTATCTCTTTTGCTATCCTAACCTGGTCCAATGTTCTTAACATTTGCCTTATTTATATGATACATTCGCAAAACTGCACAGATCTAATAGTAAATATATCCCATACTCTAATATTGAGGACATAGCCAGTTTAATAGCAGATAAACTTGGCTCTAACTTCACCCACTCCCTCTATCCCCACATTCCCAGATCAAACACCAGCAGCAAAACCCTCACTCAAATAAGTCCTCAAAGCACTATCCAAGACCAAGAACACTGCTTCTCTGGGGTCTGATAATACAGCATGATGTCTACTGGTGAGCCTGAAACTAGACCTGCCAAATATGCTACAGAGGTTCTTCAATATCAGCCTTTAATCTGGGTTTGTACTGGACAAGTGGAGGGCTGCAACAGTTACACCTTTGCACAGAGGTGGGTTATTAACTGACATGGGCAGCTATAGACCTATGTAACAATGACCAGCCCCATCTGTAAGGTTATGGAAAGGGTCATTATGGAATTAAGAAATAAGGACATAGGCAGGCTACAAAGTCTTAACCCAGGCCATTTAAGTTTTCTTAAGGACAGATCCTGCCTACATAATTTGGTTGACTTCTTCAAAAAGGGTACAGAAACAATGGATGAGGGCAAATCTGTACACATTGCATATCTAGACATCACAAAGGAGTTCAATACCATCTCTCACTCAGGCATAATTGATAAACTCATATAGCTAAATGTACATCCACATGTAACTCATTGTATGGCAAACTGGTTGATAAATAGAACCCAGGAAGTTAAGGTGGGTAGATCTAGCTCTTTCAAAAGACCTGTCATTAGTTCAGTCCTTGGGACACTCCTCCTTGGTATCTACTTCTTTTAGGTAAAAGCTAATATCAAGGGCTTATGGATGACCTAGTTGCAGATGACTGTAACTTGGTGCCATCTTAAGCTGTATAGAAAATAGCGAGAGCCTTCCGGAAAGACTTTCCCAAACAAACAGCTGGTGTCAAAGCCACAATCTAAAACTAAATGCCAAAAAATTTATAATTGTATCCTTCAGCAAGCATGACATCCCCAACGACTATCACATTGACAACACCTGCCTAAAAATTGATCCAATAGTGAGGGACCTGGGAACCCATAAAGACAATGAGCTATCATTCATTCACCATGTATCCCCTGTTGTAAGGAAGTCCTTTTTATTTTGCAGATTATTAATACGGGTATAGCATTCAAGTCCATGCAAATTGTCATGCTACTGTATACTGTACTCATTAGACTGATTGTTGAGTACAATGCCCCCTTTGGTATATACCTGCCCAAATACCTGGCACATCTCGAGCAGCCACAGTACTCTTTCACAACGAAAATCAAAGGCATAAATCACAAAACCTACACTGACTGTCTGAAAATCTTGTCCTTCTTCTCATAATCATACGGACTACTCAGGGGAAATCTCAGCCTCACTTACAGAACCTCTACCAATCCCATCCTTTCAGACCTACTGCACAGATAGTGGCAGAAACATCTGCTCCAGAGTTCTTACTCTCTTCTGCACCTTAAACAGAACATGCTGGATGGATATATATATTCCTCAAAGATTGCTACTTCTCTGAAAATGGCTTCCTCTTCACTTAAAGCAAAGTATGTTTCTTACTGTATTCAAGTGTAGCTATTCTTTGGTAACTACTCTCGGTGGGGCAGTAGTTAGTGTGCTACAGCTTTCTGAGTTGTGAATCACTTACTTCCACCGAGGGCTGGCCTTATGTATAGGCCAATTAGGCAACCACCTAGGACAACATGCTAATAAGCTTGCTCTTTCCACATTCATTTATTTATTTTTATTACAATTAAATATTTAGCTTCTTTGCTGTAATAAATAAATAAATTGGGCACCCTGTTAAAACAAAATGTGCCTGTGAATTGGTGGGTGAACCAGGGGGAAGTGCTCCACTTGACCATTCAAGTCAAGCAACATCACTTTAGGTTTTATCCTTGTGAGGTTATTGAGCAGAGACCTTACAACATTCACATATAACCATGGCATTGGTTCTCAGGATGTGTATTTTTTGATAAGAAGCAGGAATCTCGAATATCTGGCTTTACTGATTGAATGTAATTTTCAAGGCCATGCTACAGAATTCTGGACAGTTGAGAACAATGGTGTGAGACAGAAGCAGTAGGGTAATTATTATTATTTTGTTTTCTTCCAGTGATCAGTCAGATATTTTATGCAAGATTTCTGGCATTGTGGGTTATGTGAAGCAACTTGGAATACTTTACTGCATGTGGCAACTTGTCTGTGGGGTGCAAAGGTGAAATGTATTATATGGGCAGGAGTTGGCCACTGACCCTCTTGTCGTTTGCTCAGATTTAAGCAGTCACTATCTGGCTTTGCAGGACTAGTGTGCATTTGCGAGAAGTAAGAGGGACTACTTAACTGGACACTGGCCGATATACAGAGACAGTGTATGTAAAAATGGCTAATATGCACATAGTAGGTGAAATTGCTGGAGCTGTCTGTGCAGGAAAATGAGTAGCTGCATCACAAAATACCCAGACCATCAGACCTTCTGAGGGGCTGATGCCCCCCTCCCACCAAGGCTAAATAAGTTAGTTTTGACATGGGCTTAGTAGTGGCCTCTACTCGGAATCTCACCTAGTCTATAATCAGCTGTGAACAGAGATGTACACAGAAAGTTGCTGTAGCTTGTGTGGGGAGCAGGAATGGTGTCATAATTTCTTCTACTTTCCTCCTCAGAGTTTACTATCTTGAGTTGGGCTTGGGACTGTGGGCATTGTTTGTTTAACTTTCCTCAGAAACATTAGAGGGGGTGCACAGATGGCCACAAAGCTTGTACAGGAGTAGTGTACTGTCAACTAACACACTGGAAAGATTACTGTAATTATATTTTTCCAGTTTCCTCATAATTAAACATTAGATGCATATACAGGTGGCCATCTTTTGAGGGGAGGGTAAAGGAGTGTTCAGTTTATATATGTATGGCAGTAAATATATTCTACTTGCTTTTTTTCTGTTTTGTCCAAGTCTAACATCAGAGGGTGTTTGTCTTTTGGGGTATGATGGAGGCATGATATATATACATGCGATGGCAGCAACTTGAAATCTATGAATTTGGCAATTTGTCCTTTAATTTTCAAACTCTATTTAACACCAGCTGGGGATACTCAGAAAATGACTACCTTCTTTAAGATAGGGGATACCTATCAACTGTCCAGATTTTCACAAAATGTCCAGATTTCTGCCTAATATTTTTGGTCTTATCACATAAAATTTGTGATTTTCTGGCAAATTACTGAGGTTTGAAGTCAATAAATAATGACATTAGACTTTCAGACTTTTTGTCTTTCATAAAATGCATGCTAACACAAAGCATGATATTTTAGCAACTTCCTATGTTTATAAGAGCAATATTTAAAATCCATCCCTATTTTTGGGAACCCCCTCCCACACTCTTTTTTTGGCTTTGTCCAGATGACTTGTGCTAAGAGACTGAGAGCTAGGAGGAAGGGTATTGAGATGGGTATTATTTCCAGATATGATTTACATATCACCACAAGCTTTTCTCTTCTCTGTTTATTGTGCACTGCTATTTGGTCAGCTGTGAGCATTAATCCTTGGGTTCAACTCATGACTTCCTTGAAATAAATAAAATGTAAGACTGAGTTTATTTCCTTCTGTACAGTTAGGGTTACATTAGATCAGAAGTTTGGAAAAAATTACAAAATCCCCCTCAGAGCACCTAAAACCCCATGGCTTCTGGGCTTAATGGACTTAGATCCCCTGCTTAATTTAATTATTACAGTGTAGGTATGTTGAAAGGATGCAGGAAAAAAGTAACAAAATTGAGGAGCAAGAGTGTATTTCTTTCCTTAACCTTGATTTATAGTCAGGCAATCATTGGATGAAAAGGTTGCAGAAAAAACTGAAAAATGTAGCTCAGACTATCTAGAACAATTATTGTTTTTCGAGGTCTTCTGGCCCCCAGACACCTGGGTTAATGTAGCTAGTTCCACCACAGTTATTAATCAGTGTAGTCTTGGTCAGTTAGAGTGGGTTGAAATGATTCATGAAAAAACAAAATTGAATAGCAAGACTAAATTTCTTCCCTTAATCATCATTTTTGTTCAAGCCATCGTTGGCTATAAAGCTTAGCCTGTAAAAAAAATGTAAAAAAACACATCAGAAGCATTTAAAACCTACCATGGTTTAATGTAGTTGTTTCCCCCACAGTTATCAAAATGCATTCTTGCCTAATTAAATGTGTTGAATGAATGAATAACTGCAGAGAAACTGGAGAGTAAGACAAACTGTGAGAAAAAGGAAAAAGAAAAAATATGGATGGTATGGGTATGCCAGGATGGGGAGGGGGGCATCAGATGATGTATGGGTGGTGAAGCAATAGGGAGGCACCATGGAACCATAGGGTGCCAGTTGATGTAAGGCCAGCCCTGGCTACTATTCTGTTTTTTTTTTTTTTGCTCTAACTTTTGTACTACATGGGAGGAGGTAAATCTCCAAGCACTGGAAAGGCTTATGATCAGGTCTTTCAATCCTAACCTAGTGGGGTGTTCTCAACTTAGATATCAAGATTCAATAGATACAGTTTCCCAAAGCCTTACATTTATTTTATATTGTACTTCTCTGATGCCTTACTAAATCTGCTTTTGAATTCACACAGATAAACAGACACCTTTAGATACTGACCTGGGCTAGCTGGTTGATTGTTTTTCTCTTCTCACAGCTTTCTGCAAGTCCTGGGTCATAGCCTCCCCCCTTTTCTTGTTCTCCTAACATAATTCTATTGCAAGTTTCCTAGCCTTGTCAAACCTGTTTTCTCACAGCTTTCTCCAAGCCCTGGCTCTTAGCCCCCCCTTCTCCCGGTCTCCTAACATAATCTAATTGTAAGCTTCACAGCCCTGTCAATCCTGTCTATTCCCTCCCTCTTCCTCTTGAGAGTTTACTTATTCCTCCCCTGAGCTGCGGCTCCATCTTTAAATACGTAGACCATCTGCTCCCCCCTCCAGATTTCTTACCTTACTGATAGTTTTCTTTCCATATAGGAACTCCGCAGTTGGTTTCAACCCACTCCATTCACCCTCACTACACTTGGGCTCACTCCGCTCCCCCACCCATTCCCACCCACTCCCACATCAATTACATTTATACTTTCTCTAGTTCCTCCCCCTACCCCACCACCCAATATCCCCCTCCAGTTTCCCTTTCATTATACCACTAGTCACACCTTTTCACTTCCCCTCACATTACACCTTTAGCCACACCTCCAACCAAACCCACACATCTTAACTCACCTCATCGTTACCCCATCAGTACAACCTCTTCCCCACCACCACATCTCACTATTGCACACTAATTCTCACTCCTTTAGTCACCCACACCCCATACTACAATGTCTATCTCTACTATCACTACTCTACTTACCTTCCCACTCTCTTTCAATATCCTACTACATCTAACCTCTCTACATCATTCTTCTACGTCTTCTTCCCACTGCCCATTATCCTCTCTCACCATACAGTCTGAACACACCACTTCCTTCTCACAAATTTCAGCCAGCCTTTACAACACAAGCAAATTATTATGTACCAGAGTAAAAATCATCCCCCACCATCACCACAACAATAATATTTTCTCTCTAAATTATCCAAAGTACAACAGAAACTAGAATATACTACTCTTCTATATCCTGTAACAAACCTCCCATCCCGGGTCCCATCTCCTCTCCTCAGCAACCCCCAACTCCCATAAATCAATAAACGTCACTACAATTAACCTACAGAGCATCAGAAATAAAACACCTGACTTCCATGCATGGATAGCCCACAACAAACCAGATATTATTGCTGCAACTGAAACATAGCTAAAAATCTATATTAAGGACATAGAATTCCTTCCTCCAGATTTTGCCTGTCTTAGGGCTGACACACTCTGAAAAAAGGTGGAGGCATCTCTCTAATATACCCCATGTCCTTCACTACTGTCCCGTATAGAAAACCCATCCCACAGTTCTCCACAGCCGAACTTCTAGTTTCTTTCCATAAAATAAATTATGCAAAAACCTCTGTGTGATAGTCATTTACATTTCCCCAGGTAATAACATCCCAGTTCTTGAGGAAATCCTTGCCCGGGCATCTACTAACATAAAAATTGAGACTATCATACTGGGAGATGTAAATATCAACTGTCTAGATATATCCCCATACCACACTAACTTCAATATCAATCTATATAAGTTCACCCAGCTAGTTAACACCATAATCAGGCCTAATAAAATTAATACTAATGGCTCAATCCTAGACTGAATTTTAGTGTCCGACCCAAATAAGATCACATCTGCTGGTACACTCTCCAATAGTTTAAGTGACCACTTACTAGCCTTTATACAATGTGAATGTACCACAACAATTAATAAATATCAGTACATGGTTACTAGAGATGAATCCCACTTCTCTCCATCTAGCTTTAACCAAAGGTTGCTTAGCATCACCTGGGATGCACTAAAATCACTTCCCCTTGATGAGGCAGTTGAGTTCTTCAACTCAACCTTCCTCGGTATACTAAATAATCACGATCCTCTTAGACAAAAGGGAATAAAGACCAACCATGCCAGTTGGCTAACAAGATCCACTAAGGATTCCATGAAACGCAGGGAAGATCATAGAAAATCTGGCAAAAAAAGCAAAAACCCATCTGACCTCACCCAATACAAACAGCTCTGAAACCAGGTTAAGCACCTAGTACTACAAAACAAAAAAGAACACTACCTTACATTAAAAAATCAACACAAGCAAAACCCAAAGAAATTCTGGAGCTGTCTCAACTCTTTATTAAACCAAGGCTCTAGTAATAATCCTTCCCCAGACCCAAATAAAACAACCATTGAAATTGCTGCAACCTTCAACTCCTATTTCATAGATACTATAGTCAATCTAACTGCTACCTTTCCCAAGACCAACTTCTCCACCACAGACCCCTTCCACAGCTAACACTAGTACACCCCCTATTCCTAACATTACTCTGTCACCTATATCCACCTCGACTATTAAAAAATTGCTTCTAAAACTCAAACCATGCACAAATACCCCTGACAGTATACCCACCAAATACTTGCAATCGCTTACCCTATTAGCATACTTCTCAACAGATCTACTCAAGAATCATATATGCTCATCATCTGGAAAAAGCTTATATCCTCCCTCTACACAAGGGGGGACCCAACATAGACACCACCAACTTCTGCCCCATTGCTATACTATCACCCATCTCTAAAATTCTGGAAAAATGTATTAATTCTCAATTTCTTCACCATCTGAATCACAACCACATCCTCTCCCTCACCCAACACAGATTTAGGCCAGGACATAGTATCATCACTGCCCTCATATCCTTCATGGACACTGTCAACCAAGCCCATAATGCTGATAAAATCATATATTCACTATTTCTTGATCTTTCTAAAGCTTTCAATACTATATCCCACTCTCTCCTTCTAATAAAACTCTCTACCATAGGTACCCACCTCAAACTCTAAACTGGTTCACTAATTACCTCACTAACAGGCAACAATCAACTAAATGGCAGAACTCTTACTTTCCTTTTCTAAACACTACCATTGGTGTTCTTCAAGGCTTCATTTCAGGCCCACTTGTGTTTAGCATATTTATCAATGACTTCCACACCACACTCTCCCAAGGCTCAGTCATTCAGTGTGCAGATGACTCCACTATCATCTGCACTGCAAACAACTCCTCAGAACTACATTATCTCACCCAAAGCACCCTCACCTCCACCAAAATTTGCATGTCTAATAATCATGCCCTGAACCCCAACAAAACCAAACTAGTAATCTTTGCCCCCAAAAAGTCCACACTTCTACAAAAAGAGAACTTCACCATTCAATCGCTAGGTGGTACCACCATCAGCATTGTACCTAGTACAAAACTCCTAGGTGTCCTCATAGATGAAAACCTCACATTCGACCTGCACATCCAGTACAATGTCAAAAAGACACATCAAAAGCTTGGCACTCTCTGCCGACACAAACATCTACTCAGTGCATCAGCCCAACTTTCCCTTGCCTCTTCTTTTCTATTACCCTCTCTTTTATACAGTGCCCCCCTCCTCACCAACATTCAGTCCTCTCTAATGTCCAAACTAGACTCATGCTATAAAAAATTTGCTAAGCTTTGTAACTAATGCCGCCTACTCATCTCACCACTCCTTATCATTATGCAGCCTAAAATGGCTTGAACTCCTCAACTACCTCACCTTTATCCAACTAACTACAGCTCACAAACTCATTCATAATCCATCCATGTGTCCTACTATATTTTCTATACTTACTTTATACCATTGTAACAGACCACTCTGATCCAACAACCAACTGCTTGTAAATGTAGAAAAACCCAACCTTTCAGCTGGCCAGATGCTTTACTCCTTTACCATCACAAAACTTTGGAACTCCCTCCCCCCAACACTTAGATCTATCCACTCAATTACCCTCTTCAAGACATCTCTGAAACAACACCTCTCCACATGTTGGCTGTGCACATATGCTAGCATCTCATATAACCTAACTTCAACCATCACAACTATTCTTACCCCAGCTGTACCACTCTGGCATCCTCCTTTCACATCCACCTGTCTTTTTACTGAGTCTGCCTCTCCATCATGTCCACTTCTCTCTTCTACTAACCCTCATTCTCCTGCCATTGATCTCTCCTGTCTACATCCTCCTCTTCCTAACACTTGTAGACCTACCATTGAACCAGGTGAGACATTCAGGTACTCTCACAGCCTACCTTAATATTATACCACCACTTATATCTGCAACAATATCCACTGACTTTGCTGATTCCTGCAACAGGACTCATATAGCCTATCGTTCAGCTATTACATCTCCTAAACGTATGAAAAGTTTAAGTAGTTAGTCTCTGATTAATTCCTATATCTGCTTTGCACCCACTGCATGAAGTGTCCTATATACATTTTGGTAGCGGAAAACTACTAACTAATCATATGGAATGTTCTCATGAATAGACTCTGTATTCCTTGTATAATATCTTTGATTTGAGAATGATTATGTACTGTTTTTTTTCACCATGTGTATAAGCTACCAATAATATGTACTAAATGTCTTTATTAATGTAAATTCTGTATTGTATGTGAAATGTCTTATATGTGGAGCTTTTCACCCCAGGACTCCAGCATAAACAAATGCAAAAAAATAAATAAATAAATCGATTCACCTCTAGAGCTTTTCTCTTGAGATGCATTTCTTAACATCCACATCTCTGGCATATGACATCTTGGTTACGATCGGAGTCCCAATTATAATACTCAAAATCATGAGTATTTATCTTTCTCACCCTGTAACAGGCAAATAATTCACAGATATAAAAGTAATTTATTAATCATATTGTCTTTCGTAGGTATAAACTATCTCACTGTGTTACTGGTGGAGAAATACTGGGTTGCAATGCATAGAAATGTAAATAATACAAGTTTATAAACAAAAAAGAAAAATTGTATTGGAAACTGTTGGTCTTAATAACTGAGGGGGCTGCCGCCCTTAACTCATTTTGTTTTTTTCTTTTTTTAATAAAATAATGTATATGTATATATATATATATATATATATATATATATATATATATATATATATATATATATATATATATGACGACCCATCATTGGACCAGTACTCAAGGAGGCTCGATCCTCACCACTGGGAGGTTTACAAGCACATACACAGTATTTCCAGATGCAGCTCTCTGCATCAAGCGCAATTTCCCTTAAGAGCACTCAGAACCCACAGTCAGTCTGGGGCCGGTGTTTCCCTCTTTCTCCAGATCTCCAGTAAGACTCCCCACTGGCAAAGCTATAGAGTTGAGATCTCAGCTGAGTGGCCAAGCCAAGACCTCCAGCACCTTTTCTGTCCAACCACTGCTTCTTGTCCCTGCCTAAGTACCTGAAACACACAAACTCTTTGAGGTTTGATTTACACACACAGACACACACACACACACACACACACACACACACACACACACACACACACACACACATGGGAAAGACTGGCGCAGGTTTACTAGCTATAACCCTTTTGCCCAGACTATAAGGTAGTTATCACTTTCACCAGCCAATTTCTTATCAGCTAATTTAAGGCCCTTAACAAATGGTGTCCAATTTTACTGTGTAATATTAATATTAATACAAATGGTAGTTTGACCAAGAGCAAGGCTATTAGGAGTGGCCCACACAGTGTTGCCAAATAAATATGCAAGTAGTCTCAAAACCTAAATATCTCTAGACAGATCAGCCACAATGAAATGTTTAAATATATTTAATAATAAATAATAAAAGAACAAGAAAATACTCAGTATATATTCACAGTGATATCAGAGTTCAATACCACAGGAAATATTTAAAACAACATTGCAGGACAGTATCAAATATATCAAAAAAATATCTAAACTAAGCTTCACTATATTCCTGACTGTATCTAAAAGAGTTATGTACTCTATCCTACTTAACTTACTTAATCAGAGCAAGGCAGATGTTGTGGTGAATGGTTCTTACCAAGTCCAAGACTGAATACAGAATGCACTGTTTCTCTAAGAGACTTTTTAAATTAATATCTCAAATATTACTGCTGGGATAGCTTGCAAAATGGCATAATTATACTTGTCATCTGACTCTAGTCCCCAGATGAAAGCCCCACTGCTAGAAGCTAGCAGTATTTAGCATCTACCTGTGAAAATACACAGACTTCAGATCTTTGGCAGATACTGGAAGTCATAAAACAATTGCATTCCTTCATGTTTTCAGAGGTAGTAATTAGTTCACACTGAAGACAATACAGAAAGCTTCTTAGCACAGATATTGTGTCTCCAACCTAGCCTATAAAGTAATTTAATTTTAGTTATTTTTCTGAAGTTAACCTCCTGTACTCCAGTTTCAACTGTTAAAATATATACATTTAAACAGTTACAATAGTCCATGTACATTTCTGTTCTCCTCCAGCAAGGCACACTGGTTACATTATAAGCACAAACACTTTATAAAATACCTTTCTAACACACGTCTGTACAGACGAGTTTGATATACACATGACATACAGTTCTAATTCAGTTGAAACACAATCATCCTATATAAAGCATGTTGATATTCACAAATGACATATAATTATTTACAAATTTGCAGATAGCTGTGCTGGCAGTACTCCCCTTTGTCACAAGATACATACATACATACGCACAAACACACACACACACACACACATATATATATATATATATATATATATATATATATATATATATATATGTAAATAATGTATTGTAGCATCAGCAAAAATTGTCAGTTATAGTTTAGAAAGCTTGCACACCCTGTTTTTCTTTTCACTTTTGTAAGTTTTTCTCTATTGAAATGCCATTGTTTTTGGCATTCTGTAGATAATATGCAAGATGCAAGTGATAATGCCCAAGAGAGTGTGTATGTTAAAGTGTAAATAATACACGCCCTGTGGTGTCAGGCCTCTTCACCCCTGTAAAGGTGCTATTTACAACACACACCTTGGTGGGCATTATTGCCCTTCGGGAATGGTTTGTTAGTAAATTTGTTGTGTTTTACTTATTTATTTTTTATATACATATTTCTGATGTAAAATAGTTTATCTGCCTAATGTTTCAAACTTGCTGTAGTATATGTATATGATGCTGAAAGAATTATTTTACACCCAAAATATAAGAATATCAAAACATGTCCAGATAGTTACCTATTTTTTTTGTTTTTTGGTCCCTTACTCATAAAATTTGTGGTTTGTTGATAATCATTGGGGATTTAGTCACTAAATAATGACATACATTTGGGTTTCAGACTTTATTTCCTTTAGAAAATGCATGCTGACACAAATCCTATTATTCTAGGAACTTTTTAAATTTTATAACAGCAAATTTAAAATCTATTCTGTGGAAAAATACTGAAGTCAACATATTTTGTATTCTGTATTTAAAGGGTTAAGCAGAAAAATGTTCACTGCGTGCAAACTGAAATGTTCTGGAAAATGTTGATCAGTGAGGAATGCAGAAGTTAATCTTAAACTGCTGATAAGAAAGTTAATGGTGCAAGAATAACTGTGGTACTGGCTGGTAAAAACAAGTAATCAAACTATCAATTTTAATGAAAGTCCTCTGTGCTACGTGTATGTACGTGCAGGAGGGTCTATATAAGGAGAACTTAAAGTACAAGTAGACAGACTGCTGGCATATTACTATCATGTAGCAGGTCTCCATGCATGTAAAATAAAGCTGTTTTACTTGCTTACAAGAACTTGGTGTGATTCTTCCAGAATATGTTAGAAGAGTAAAATCTTTCGACATAACTGGCGCCCAACGTTAGGGCGGCCCCTGCACGGCGCGAATCGAACAAAGAGAGGCTGAAAACCTGCGCAGGTGGAGAGAGATCAGGCTCTCCTCGAATGAAAGACCTCCAACTGAAACAGGTTGAAATTAGAGGCCAGTCACTCTTTCCAGATTCAATCCGTGAGGTGGCAGCGAAACAGGGCGGAGGAATCACAAAGGTAAGCAAAAAGAAAAGCTATTTTTTTTGTTGTTTCTGATTGGAATTTTTTGTCTAAATTTTAAGGGACTAGTCAAGGGAGAAATTTAATTTTCTCAAAGTATAAGGAGTATATGTGAATAGATTCCATATACAAGAGATCTCAGGAACAGGAATAGTTTCTCGTAAGAGAAATGGGAACAGGAACCAGTTGCGCCAAAGGCGACGACAAAACTGAAGATGAAAAGTTTATGTTTGATTTACACCCAAAGAATGTAAAGTATTTAGATAAATGGAAAAAAGATCATGGGTTTAGTGGATGTTTAAATAAGTCAGAATGTCAAAATCTAGTAAGATTACTGCACAAACAGGCAGGAAATAAGACAAGGAAGCAAAAGAAGGTAGGGATTCCCCAGGCACAGAAATGGCTGGAGGAAGCAAATAAAAGACATAAGGAACAAAATTTGAAAAAAGGTGTGGTAATTCAAGTGAAAAAGATGTGTACTTTGTGCAAAAGGAAGATAATGACACTTCCATAGTCAGTCGTAGTCACCAGAATCCTCGGCCCCTCCCATCCAGTATCCAGACCCTGCACAGGTTATTGAGGTGCCCCCCGACCAGGACCCACCGCAATACCAGGCTTCGGTGGGTGGCCCCCCCACGCCAAGTATTATATTACAGAGAGAGCCTGCCAACACTCTTGACTTACGCAGCGGAAGTATTAGGAGAGAAGGGCACTGGAAAATTAAGGAGAAGGTAGATCAGGAAGGAGAGGAATACCCACTGATAGAAGTGGCAAATCCTCAAGCAGGCGCAGAAGGCGAGGGTCCTACCATATTGGTCTACCGACCGTGGACCCGTGATGATATCCGAAAAGCGGTAGAGGGGATTCCCCATCCAAAAGTAGATATCGTAAATTCCATTACAGGCGTAGGGGCATGAGAATGAGTTATAGATTAAACGCTGTAGAATTTGAACAAGTAATAAGGCAAATCCTAGGACCTGATTGGCACCTTATTTGGAACTTGGGACCCCTGCTACCAGAGGAAGGGGAGCCTTGCCGTTTAACTCAAGTGTGTAGAACCAGAATAAAGACTCTCCTAGATAAAATAGAAGAACATTGGAAGCCCAAAGCAGATTGGACTTGCATTAATCAATGCGTTCAATCAGATGACGAAACCGTAGACAATTATCTACATCGTCTCACACAATGTTTTGATGCTCATAGTGGGTTGATTAAGGCAGAAAATCAGGAAAATGACTCGCCCTATGAACAGCAACTGAAAAATGCATTCCTAAAGGGCTGCAAGACAGCCATTGGTAACTTTATACAAAAGCATATGATCACACACAGGACAGCGTCTACAGCCCCTTATGGATTATGCTAGACATGCTGAGAAATACCTGAAGGAAAAAAGGATAAAAAGCCCAGACTTTTACAGTTAGTGAAGATGGAACTTTAATGTTAGTTCAAGGTTCCAAATCGCGGAAGAGGGCGTGGCAGGGGAAGAGGACGAGGACGGGAGGCATAAGTCATTCTGAGGATTTCGAGGTAGGCAAAAGAGGGGAGTGTTTTAAGTGCGGTAAGAAAGGACATTTCGCCAGAGATTGCAGAGGACCGGAGAAACCGATGGTTGCTTCGGTGGTACCGCATGACTATATGACGGTCAAAAGATGTAGATGGAGGGTATGAGGAAGAAGAAGAAAGTGAGAATGGGGAAGTAGGTACAAGTGAAGACGATGGGTGGGGACAGGAAATGGCAGAAAATGAGAAATATCAAATGGTAAATCTAACAGCACTAGCATCAACTATGCAATTGGAATCCCAACCAGTGATCACATTGCAAGTTGAGGGCCGAGACATAGAATTTCTTTGTGACTCAGGGGCTTCTCGAACGTTAGTCAGAAGTACTGCCATATCATCCGATGTTACCTCGGATGAATATGTGCTTGTAAAAGCAGCAAATGGTCGTATTTACAAAGAGCCATTGTCCAAACCTCTGTGGTTTACCGACCCAGAGACGAACCAAACCATACGGTTCGAGTAATAATTTCAGAAATCTGCCCAGTACATTTACTAGGAAGAGATTTAATGCAAGTGTTCGGTATAGCAGCCGTCCCAACCTCCACGGGAAGGTGGCAAGGAGAATTGAACTGAATTGTGCAATGCTATTAGAGGGGCAGGGAGAACTACATTACTGGTATTGTAATGATTTGATAGAGACAGGCCCCAGAGTGTAGTGACGGCTCTTACAAATTTGGCATTAAGCAAATACGGCATAACAAATCCGAAGGTGTCAGATCCATTACATTGCACAATGTATTACAGAAGATGTGCGGACCTGATTTAGAATACAAAAGAAATTTCTTAGTTTTAAAGTCACCAAACTAGTATTGCATAGCCTTTTTGGGACACACTAGGTAATTCTGCAGTCACATGTAGCCTTACAAGGGATATGCAGCTGCTGTATAAGAATGAATTAACCACACATATTTCAGTCACGGAGGGTGAAGGAATGTCATGGTACCTCGTGGGTAAGAAAATAACTGAATGGGTAGGATGGACACCAGAACAGTTGGCAGGTAAGGGCATTCAGGTTCAAAACTTAACTGGGTTACACAAGCCAGACCGACCGTGCACCTCAGGGAAGACAAACCGATACAATCCCCTGGGACATTATGACTATGTCTCCTTACCCCCATGGAAGAATCTCAATTGCAGACGATTCCAAACTCATTATGGTCACAGGGTCAGCACGATATCGGACTGATTAGAATGGCAGGACAGGTAAAGATTACACCCAAGTCAGAATTTAGACCTCATAAACGGCAGTATCCCTTGAGCAGAAAGGCAGAGGAGGGCATTTTACCGGTAATCACAGCACTTTTGAAAGCTGGAGTATTAATTCTGTGCACAGACTCACCGTGTAATACGCCCTTATTTCCAGTAAAAAAACCAGATGGGACATGGAGGATGGTACAAGACTTACAGGCAATAAATGCCGCGGTGGTACCTCGGGCCCCATAGTCCCGGATCCGTCTATTCTGCTGAACGATATCCTTCCAACGGATAACTACTTTTCTGTAATTGATATCAGTAATGCCTTTTCTCTATTCCCTTGCAGGAAGATAGTAGATTTTGGTTTGCATTTACGTTTATGGGCAAGCGTTATACCTATACCAGGTTACCGCAGGGATACTGCGAAAGTCCGACCATCTTCTCACAAGAGATGTCCACCAATTTGGCTCAGTTCCAACCAGCCCAAGGGTGCCACCTACTGCTGTACGTGGATGATATCCTCCTGGCCGCGACTACGGAAGAACTCTGTAAGTCCGAGACTATTCGACTACTACACTTTCTGGCACACGAAGGACATAAGGTAAATAAGTCTAAGTTACAATTTTGTAAATTAGAAGTACGTTACCTGGGTTATACTATCTGTGGGAAGGGCAGGCGATTAGATGACAGCAGAAAGAATGCTATTTTACAAGCCCCCATGCCCACTACAAAAAAAGAAATGATGTCCTTTTTAGGCATTACGAATTTCTGTCGTAGTTGGATTCCCAACTACGCCGAAGAAGTGCACCCGCTATCAGACTTAATTTTTGCAATACCGATGGCGGCAAAAGATTTGCTGCACTGGACAGACAAGGCAGTACAGGCATTTACTAGGATCAAGCAACTGATAGCTGGGTCAGCAACATTGGGGTTTCCAGATTACAGTAAGACCTTTATACAGACTGTAGATTGCAAGCAGGGATTTATGACATCTGTTTTAATGCAAATGTATGGAGATAAGTTAAGACCATTGGCATTTTACTCTAGCAAATTAGACTCAGTAGCACGAGCATTACCACACTGTGTGCAAGCAGTAATTGCAGCCGCTTTGGCGGTACAAGCGTCTGCCACGTTGGTATTGTTCCATGATCTTACGTTAAAAGTCCCGCACTCTGTAGCAGTCATCCTTCTGCAGGACAAGTTAACATTTCTGTCACCTAGCAGACATTTATCTTGTATGACTACGCTGTTATCGCAGCCACACATGACAATTGAGAGATGCACTACCTTAAATCCAGCGACATTGCTACCTGTTGCTGAAGACGGTATTCCGCATGTATGCTTAGATCTCATACATTCTAAAGTTCTACCAAGACCGGATCTTAAAGATCAACCCTTACTACATGCAGACTGGACACTGTTTGTAGATGGGTCAGCACGCAAAACAGAAACAGGCACCACGCAGGTAGGGTATGCAGTTACTACTGCAACTCAGATAATAGAGGCAAGACCACTCCCCGGGAACTTATCCGCTCAAGCAGCGGAACTGATTGCTGTGACAAGGGCATGTCTCCTTTCAGAGGACAGAAATGTCACTATCTATACGGATAGTCAATATGCCTTCTACGGTGCATGTGTTTGCTCAGCAATGGAAAAATAGGGGGATGGTTACAACCTCGGGGAAAGACATTATGCACAAAGACCTAATCCTTGAATTACTACAAGCCGTCCAACGGCCACGGGGTTTGGCCATCTGTAAATGCGCTGCTCATACCCGTGCTAAGGACCCGGTATCACTTGGTAATGCCCTAGCAGACAAAGCAGCCAAAGAGGCAGCTATGTCCAGTACCTTTTCACTTGAAACCACACCTACAGAATTACAACCAACAGATAAATTTGACTTGCAAACCTTACAAGTCATGCAGGAACTTAGCACAGTACAGGAAAAACAACGCTGGACTAGGTATGGTGTTAGGCAGAACAAAGGAATCTATGTGAGACCGGATAATAAATATGTTTTGCCTACTAATCTTTTTAGGTATGCAGCACTAGTTGTGCATGGCCCTTCCCATCTGGGCCCTGCAGCTATGGTTAGACTTATCCACCTTACCTTTTGGACCAAGGGTTTCATTGCATATGCAAAACGTTTTTGTCTATCCTGCATAGTATGTGCTAAATACCACGGGAGGGTCAGAGTTGCTCCGGCATCATTTCCAACACCCCTATCCTTTTCATACAATATGTATGGACTTCATCGAATTGACCCGCACAACTAAAGAAGTTTGTGTTAGTAATAGTAGATGCATTTACTAAGTGGGTTGAGGCTTTTCCGGTGACACATCCGGATGCTCAATCAGTGGCTAAAATTTTGGTCAATCACATCGTCCCGCACTTTGGACTTCCTACACGCATCTACTCTGACAACGGCACGCATTTTGTCAATCAGATCATACAGAAACTGTCTACAGTTTTCCAAATTGAATTGAAACACCATTGTGCCTACCACCCACAGTCAGCAGGGTTGGTGGAACGCCATAACGGCATTCTAAAAGGCAAGTTGAGAAAACTCATGGCCAAGACACTTCAGTCTTGGATTACCTGTCTACCTCTAGCCCTCCTTTCCATGCGCACAACTCCCACCTCAAAAGGAGTCACCCCATTTGAGTTGTTGTATGGGAGACCTTATTACGTCCCGCAGTGGCAAAACTTGTTGCCTGCGGAACGTGAGGGGTGAGGAGATAGCTGAGTACATGAGGAAAATGCTGACCAATACTAACAGCTGTTTAACGAATGATTGTTTTTCAGGTTCAAGAGACGACAAGATCACGGAAATCAGACCCGGCGAGTGGGTCTGGATCAAAATAATAAAACGCAAGAATTGGGCATCCCCCAAATGGGAGGGCCCCTACCAGGTGCTAATCGCAACTCCAACAGCAGTTCGGATTAAAGAAAGGTCCTCATGGATCCACCTAACGCACTGCAAAGTCATAAAACATTTTCAGTTAAATAAAGACTTGAGTTCCCCTGAGGAACAAACAGACAGCAGCAATCATAAAGGACAATAATGAGAATAAGAGAAAATGGTTCTATTGCAATGTTTTATTGTTTATAACTATTGTGATTGTAATATTTCTGTTTTGGACATTTCTGTCTTTTAATGAAGCTAGCCATTCAAAAAGAGACAAACACACCAGCTGGCATCCATACTTTAATACATATCAAGCGATTAAATATGCATATGCATCCTCAATGAATGTCTCAAATTGTTGGGTATGTACTGCAATACCTACTGTACACAGTGGCTTAATGTTAGGGACAGCCCTCTGGGAATAAATGATACTTGGAATAGTTTGTTGTTTGAAACCACAGAAGTACCACTGAGAGACAAGGTGGCGCTGCCTCTTCTGGGGCGCCAAAACGGAACAGTGTGTTTTCAAAAGATTGGGAAAGTTAAGGTGGGGCTGAGCCAATGTAATTTGACAATAGTTCATAATTGTACCCTAGAAGGGCAGTGTGAGACCAAGTTTGGAGCTATAAAAAAAGACATCAATGTAAATGATATTAGTTTTGTTGAAAAAATGCTGTATGTATATGGCCTGTTATTTAAGGGGCTAAAGCCAAATGGGAGTTATGAATTTGCAACCAATATTACCATCAAAACTAATGATTGTTATTTTATTTGTGGTAGGAAAGCATATAAATGGTTACCATATGGCTGGTCAGGAAGTTGTTTTTTGGGATATCTGATACCAGCTATCAGGCACGCAAATGCGTTGCCTCAAGGTAAAATATGAAATGCACGTTCTCTTAATAAACCTATTAATCCCGTTGGTAACATTGATGCGTCATGGATTTATCACCATGACTTGGCACACGTCAGCAGCAAAGGACTCTCACATATGGACCTAGGCGATGATGTAATTGCTTGGGCTGGTATTTTGCCAGCATATGGGACAGTAAAATCCATCTGGGAACTGAGAAAACTGTCAAAACTGTTAGAGACTCTGAGTAATGCGACATTTTCAGCGCTAGAATTGGTGATGGACGAATTAACGGCGATGAGAACAGTAGTGTTGCAGAACCGTATGGCGCTCGATTTATCCTAGCGGCGAAAGGAGGTACTTGCGCTCTGATACACGAGGAGTGCTGCTCGTTCATTCCTGATAACGAGCACGCGATTCAGAGCCATCTTGAAATAATTCAACAAGTTTCTGAACTGACTAAACCTGGTCCAAACCCCTTGACTGACTTTTTCCAAAATCTGTTTGGAAACTGGGGTTCTGTGTTGATGAACATTTTAATTGCTGTATGTGTTGGTGCAATCATATTTTTGCTGCTTGGCTGCTGTTGCATACCATGTATCAAAATGATAATATCGAAGGTTATCTCTGCCAATGCTACAAAAGCATATTTCTCTGATTATGAGAAGGTATACAACGTATCTGGGATTGTGTAAAATAAACAGTATACAAAATGTTGTAAGGGGGGAAATGTGGAAAAATACTGAAGTCAACATATTTTGTATTCTGTATTTAAAGGGTTAAGCAGAAAAATGTTCACTGCGTGCAAACTGAAATGTTCTGGAAAATGTTGATCACTGAGGAATGCAGAAGTTAATCTTAAACTACTGATAAGAAAGTTAATGGTGCAAGAATAACTGTGGTACTGGCTGGTAAAAACAAGTAATCAAACTATCAATTTTAATGAAAGTCCTCTGTGCTACGTGTATGTACGTGCAGGAGGGTCTATATAAGGAGAACTTAAAGTACAAGTAGACAGACTGCTGGCATATTACTATCATGTAGCAGGTCTCCATGCATGTAAAATAAAGCTATTTTACTTGCTTACAAGAACTTGGTGTGATTCTTCCAGAATATGTTAGAAGAGTAAAATCTTTCGACATATTCCTAGCATAGTTCTCAACCTTCCATCTCCAAAATGAGGAAAACTACAAAATGTAGAACAATTATTAATAACTTACTATCAACTTCATTTAGGAAGCTCAAATAATATTTGAAATATATTTTTAATTATATAATAGTTATTTTAATGAATTAGTATGATTAAGCTCTATTTAACATGGATAACAGTTTAAAAATGTGCTAATACTGAATGCGTTACAGTCAGATCCTTTCAATGTGGAACTTCGAGAAACATGAATGCTTTTAAGACTCTAAACAAGGAATGTTCCTTATAATGAGGTACTCTTGAGAGGTATGTTTCTAGTTTTGAGGCTTTTTGTCCCCCTTTATTTTAGACTTTAGCCACATTTCTTGAGCTAAGAGCTTGAGAGGTATGTATACCCCTTAACTGTTGCTGCCATTGCTCTCGATTGATCTTAGGCTGTCTCTCACACAAACACACTTTGACTTTCATGCATGCAAACAGTGTTGCCAGTTCCATGGTTTTCTCTCCCAATTGGGCTGCTTTTGAAAGTTGGTTGCAGGAAATTTTGAGCAGTTACAGGTTGTGTTTTTTTTTTTTGGCTAGTTTCTGATTTTTGTCACTGCAATTTGGTCTGCATAAAATTGTTATTAAATTCTTGTAATGTAATTGCAAATCAGCACTGCAGATGTGTAACGTGTTCTGGTGTGAAATATGAATGATTTACATAGGAGCTAGCTAACTCACTTACTTATTATTGAATTCTTGAAGAATCCGAGCTCTGAAATCACATGATTATGTGTGAGGTCATTTTGGTGTGTTTATCATAGCTGGGCTGGCTGTGATATAAATTTTGTTGTTTTTGAGGTAAACGGGTGGAACTTTAAAAAAGTATCTGACAACCTCCATGCAAGCACATATACACTGACACACACAGACAAAACCATGAACACACGTAACCACATATATATCTTTTTTAAATGTTTCTATTAATTTTACAGTCGCTAAACATCAAAAAAGTGCTGCTTAGTGAGTGCAAAATAATGGCTCTATTAATCTCACTATCAGTTTCATACACTCACACACAAACACCTCTCAACTGTACAGATTTTCACAGAATGACCAGATTTTTGCCTCAAATTTTGGGTCTGTTTCTCATAAAAGTGTGGTTTTCTGGCAAATTATTGAGGGCTGTAGTCAGAAAATAATGACAGACATTTACCGTTCAGAAAAATTCATGGTAATAAAAAAATGTTGTTTTATCAATTTTCTAAGTTTGTAAGAGCAATATTTAAAAAGTGTCCCTGTTTTTTGAGTTCTTACATTATTGATGGCTTTGTCCAGATTTCTTGCCCTAAGAGGTTGAGAGGTATGAAAAGCACACACTTTTCTTTTTTTTTTTTTTAATTTTACACTCGCTACAAAAGTGCTCCTTAGCAGTGTAAACATATGGCACAGGCCATTATCTTTCTTACAATTCAAGCTCAGACTCGTTTTTCAGTGGGCATTTCCTGTACTTTTAACACCCTGATGGAGAACGTTTGATGTTCGTACTGTAGATCAAAGTGTGTGTTGTACCTTTAAAGGACAACAATGGGATTCCATTATTAAATGCTCAACTTCTCTGTCCTTTTTCTCTCTATTTATTGTCCCTGCTATGAATAAACAACAGTATAGCATTTAAAATATTTTAAATCAACTGTTTTTCTCTGCTAGAACAGTACCTGACTGTACTGTGGTATTTCTCTTTCAAAAAACTTTTATCCCGCCTTGGAAAAGATTGCTGCACTCTCCAATTCATTGGTGTCATCAAGGCCAATGAATACAGGTAGTTTTCTGGCCAATTCTCTCTCCAAACTGACATCACCACAGCAGTCCTAAAAACCCACCCATGCTGTGATGTCACAGCTCCCTGGTCCTTCCCCTACCCATACAGAAATTAAAGGCTAGAACAAGGAAACCGTACATGAGTCAAGTCTCCTGCTGTGAGCTGTTAATCACAGCAGGTAACAACTCCAATTATCCCTAGCTCTTTGACAGCTAGAGAAGTTAGGAGTGAAGGGGGATGGGAGATGAATCAATGTAGTATAATCCAGGCTTCACAAAAGACTGCAATTTAGCCATTCTAAAATGAAGCAGCAGTAAAAAGCACTTTGAAATTCTGTTCTGTGGAATTTGCACTGTTTGTGTTTTAAGCAGTCATTGAACGGCATGAAATGTTACCTAAAACTAACAGACTGAAAGACAGCGGTGTATGCATGTAAAATCAATGCAGTGACAGGAGCTTTAGGAAGAAAGAAGCATGTGTGATGTATTTTTTTGCAGACAAGCACTGCATTGTGGGTTACCCAGAGGCAGACTAAACAATCAGAATTACTTCAAGATGCCAGACCCCATGTGATCAGACTCAGAAATTATGTATAAAAATATTTAAAAACGTAAATAGTCCCAGAGTGGTGTTAAAATTGAAACACCAAACCATGATGAAATAAACATGTTTTTTGAGACTGTGGGTGCAGTTCTCCTTTAAGAGCCATTCCAGTCAGTCTGCATGTGCATATAAGTATTGAGCACATACAAGAAAGAGTGCCATTTTGAGTGACAAGCCAGAGTGAAAGCATATATGTGTGTACTAGTCAGTCAGTTAGTTTAAGTTTGATGTTCCAGTCATCCATCCTGATATGTTTGGGTGTAACAAACTACTTAAATGAACACCTAGCCTCATTATCTTATTTGAATACACAGGATGAGTGACATGGTGTCAGAAGTGGCATGTTTAAAATGACTTGGTGCCAGAAAGGGGTCTGAAGCAAAACTTCCTCTTCAAGACCATGAGGCATGCAGCTACAGTTGGAGGAATATACAGGAGTGAATCATCCCTGCTCAAACGACTTGCAAACAGGTCAGAATGACAAATCCAGGTACTAAAATTCATTTAAATGATTTTTGACTCAACAAATATAAAATGAAGTATTCAAAATGTTCAAAACAACTTTCTAATTAAACAAAATGTTTGAAATTACGATATATAAAAATACTCAAAATGCTTACAAAAGTGTTTGAAATGACTTCTGAATCACATAAAATTTATAAAAAAGGGAAAATTACCATATTTTTTGGCTATGTGCTTCTTTTTCATATTAACTAAAGCTGTTCGAGATATCCAAGGTGTGCAAAATGTTTGCAAGTTTGTGCAGTATTACAGTACAGTTATTTTGCAAAATACAGTCATTTCAAAGAGACTGTTGTGCAGTTAAATATTTTTTTAGTAACTGGTATATTTGTGCATTTATACATACTGTAATTAAAAGTGCAATTTGCTGGCAAGACAGAATGATTTTGCAGACCTGGTTTACTTGTATTTGATAATAATGTTGCTGAAAAATACAGAGTGTTTGAGCAAGAGTATAATATTTTCATTCAGGCTACTTTTTTTGACAAGGAAGCACATACAAAGGCATTTATTCTGCTTAATTTAGCTGGTTCAGAAGCCACTGAAAGGGAGTGTTCATTTGTGTTTGCCCCAGCTGTGTATGCAAGGTAAGGGGAAGACTACCATATTGTGGTACTGGTTGAAATGCAGGAAGACCCTGAGTGCTTAAAACGTAAATTTAGAGAAATGTATAACCCCTCAAATGAATATTACAATGGAAATGCACATATTTTACACAAGAGAGCAAAAGGCTGGTGAAACTTTTGCAGCATATATAATTGACTTGAGAAACAAGGTAAAAATGTGCAGGTATGGTGATTTAAGAGATGAGATGATAAAAGACAGGCTTGTGTGTGGTATTAAAGATGATGCAGTGAGAAAGATTTTGCTTTGAGACATGGATTTAACTTTGAATAAGGTCATAGAGATTTGTCAGATATATGAGTTCACAGAAAAGCACACAAATATGCTTACAAATGTGAAAAGCATGCTTGCAGTGCCTTCCAGTGCTAATGTTGATAGTATGCAGCATGAGGTTAAAAGATACAGGTCAAAAGGTATGGTTGCTTCAGCAAAACCCTGAGCCTTTCAAGCAAATTCCAGAGCAGCTCCAGTAAAATCCAGAGCGTGCTCAGTGAAGCAGAGGGGTGAGTCATCAAAACGTGTGGCAAGCCTCATAGTCAACTGTCGTAGTTGTGGCGGTAGCCATGAGCCCAAAAAAGAGAAGAGCATAGTTTTAGGTCAGCCGTGTCATACATGTAAAAAGTGGAATAATTTCAAAAGGTTCTGTAAATCAAAATGGACACATTATTTTATTAAAAGAGAGCATTTAAAAAGGCAAGTTGATCAACAAGAAAGCTGCAACCCTACTTTTTATGTTGATGGTGTGTCAGTGCTTGGTGTAACACTCAATGTAATAGATTTGTGGGCAAAGAATGAAACATTTTGTACTGTTCTGATTAATGGAAGAACTGTAGAGCTCAAAGATGATACTAATTCAAAGTGCAACATTATGTCAGCAGAAGTGATAAGCTTGATCAGGCAAAGTGTGCGAAACTTGTTGCTTATGTTGATGAAGAAATTCAAACCGAAGGCTCAGTAGTCCTTTCATGTTACTGTGCTGGGAACAGCTATGACATGCAATTTTACGTAGTCAAGAGGAACGTGCAGTCATTGTTAGGCCTCAAAGACAGCTTGAAAATGGGACTGCTTTCATTTAATGCAGAAATCCACAATGTAAGCACGTGTAATAACGAAAATTTTGCACAAACTATTTTTTCTGACTATGCTGATCTTTTTGAAGATGAGTTAGGCAAACTTCCAGTTGTGTACTTCATGAAGTTAGACAGTTACCGGACCAGCACAGAAAGTTCCAGTAGCCTTGTAAGGCATAGTCAAAACTGAGCTAGACAGAATAGTGCATCTAGGAATAATCTGTCCAGTAAAAGAACCAATTGAATGAGTATCCTCCATGGTGGCAACTCATAAGAAAAGCTCAGATGATATTAGAATATGTATTTATCCAAGAGATTTGAACAAAGCACTAAAATGGCATCATCATCCAATGTGTACAGTCAAAGAAGTTGCTGCTCTTATACCAAATGCTACTGTTTTATTTTCTGTCTTAGATGCAAAAAGTTCATTTTGGCAAATTTTGTTTGACCAAAAATCTTCATTGCTGACCACTGTCAGTACACAATTTGGAAGGTAGACATTTTTGAGAATGCCATTTGGGATAAATTCTGCCAGTGAAGTCTTTCAACGTGCGATGGAGCAACTTTTTTCTGGCTATCCATGTGGTATAATAGTAGATGATATTCTTGTAGGAGGTAATGGTGAAGTTGAACATGATAGAAACCTCAGGAAAGTTCTAGAACGTGCTCTTGAAGTGAATCTTAAGTTAAATCTTCAGAAATGCAAGTTTAGGCTAAGAGAGGTTACTTATATGAGCCATTTGTTTACCAGTTCAGGCTTATGACCAGATCCTTTCAAGCAAATTCTTGAGATGCCAGCTCCAGACAATGTAACTTCATTACAAGGTTTTCTTGGCATTGTCAACTATTTGGGCAAGTTTATTCCAGATTTGAGTGACCTTTCAGCACTGCTAAGAGAGCTGAGACACAAAAATGTAACTTGGTCCTGGTCAGAACAACACCAAAGATCATTTGATGTCCTGAAACAGAGAATTGTCAGTCCACCCCCTTTAAGATATTATGTTGTTCACAAACCTGTAGCGTTTTCCTGTGATGCCTCAAAATTTGGTCTTGGTGCAGTCATTCATTAAGAGGGCAGACCAGTAGCCTATGCATCCAGAACTTTAACCCAGACCGAGATGCAGTATGCTCAGATAAACAGCTCTTGGCAATCTTGTTTGCATATTCAAAGTGCCATGATTATATTTATTGCCAGCCTATTCAAATTGAGACAGACCACCAACCTTTGGGCACTATTTTCAAAAAGCTTATGCACACAGCAACTGTGAGATTGCAATGCATGATGTAAAAATTGTAGAAGTACAATTTTCACTTGGTTTACACATAAGTCAATCTTCTTTATCTTGCAGATACTTTACCCAGATTGCCCAGCATGACAATGAGAAATCTGATTTTGAAGTCATGGAAGTGAGAGATTTTTCTTCCACATGTCTTAATGAGCTTAGAACTCACACAGCTTCCGATCCAGTTTTTCAGAAGCTCAACCACTTTATCAGTCGAGGATGGCCGTCAAAGCAATCTTGTTTACCACCAGATGTGCAGCAGTATTTTCCTTACAGATTTTGATGGAAGATGGTATCGTCATGAAAGGTCCAAAGGTGATTGTTCCAAAATCCTTGCAACAAAATTATATTAAAATCTTGCACCATGGCCACCCAGGAACTGATTCTACCCAAAGAATGGTGAGAGGACTAGTATTTTGACTTTCTTTGTCAAAAGATATTGAGAAAGAATGCTCAGCTTGTTCTGTTTGCAATAGTAATAAACAGCATCAACAAAATGAACTACTTCAACTTCGCCAGATTCCTGAACTACCTTGGTCGATAGTAGCTATAGATATTTTTTAATGGAATGGTCAACATTACGTGGTGTTAGTAGACTCTTATTCAGATTAGTTTAAGATTGACCTACTTCCTAACCTGATGTCCAGTACTGTCATTACAAAGTTGAAGAGACATTTTTCTGTTCATGGTAGTACACACAAAGTCGTTTTTGACAATGGTGCACAGTTTACAAGTCATCAGTTTAAAAGATTTACAGAAATGTGGGACTTTGTTCATGTTACTAGTAGTCCTGAATACCCACAATCAAACTGATTGTGGGTATTCAGAATTACTCGCTAACAGGACTAACAGGCTGAACATACAGTTCAAAGTGCAAAACAGCTGTTGGAAAAGTCTAAATGTAACAGTACTGATATTTATCTTAATCTGCTTAATCTCAGAAACATCACTTGTAACAATCTTCTTGGTTCACCTGCCCAGAGTTTAATGTCGAGACAAGCCAGAACCACACTGCCAGTCAGTAAGAATTTGTTGGTTCCAGGTTCTAAAAACAACAAAACAATCAAAGCTCAACTCCTAAAGAAGCATTTGTCCCAAAAGTCCTATTATGATAAAACAAGCAAGCCTCTGAATCCATTAAAAGATGGAGAGATAGTGAGAATACAGACAGTGAAAGGATTTGACCGACTAGGACATGTGAAACATTTGTGTGAAGAACCGAGATTGTACATCGAGTCACAAGGCATGAAATTTAGGCGGAATCAGAAACATTTACTACCCATGTCTGAGCCAGTGTTGCAACATTTTGCTTGTAACAGACTCTAATTCTCAGAGTAATTTGTCCAATGTTCCTGTTCCAAAGAACATTTCATCATCTGTTCCTGTTCATGAAACTATCCCTGAAAATCCTCAAGAAGAACATTCCCCCAGTGACTGTCTCTATTGCTAATCCCAGTTCTAATTATTACATTACGAGGCCAGGTCACGTCTCAAGAACTAATCCCAAATACATGGCAACCTGGACATGATTGTTAATGTTAGTATATATCTATAATTTGTATGCTTATCCAGTTGTCATCTTTTCATTGCTGGACGGAATAGTCAAAGAGGGAGGATGTAAATCAGAGTTTTAGTTGTACCTTTAAGAGCCATTCCAGTCAGTGAGCACGTGCATATAAGTACTGAGCACATGCAAGCGAGAGCGCCATTTTGAGAGATCAGCCAGAGTGAAAGCATGTATGTGTGTAGTAGTCAGTCAGTTCATAGGTTCATAGGTAGGTACTAGGCTACTGGCCCTAGGGCCTGTATAGCCTAGCCAAAAAGGTACCTTGGCTTTCGCCACCCAAGAAAATTATTTTCCTGTGCCCCTGTTAGTTCATTTAAGTTTGATGTTCCAGTGATCTATCCTGTGTAATAAACTACTTAAATGAACAACCAGCCTCATCATCTTATTTAAATACACAAGACGAGCGACACTTACATTCATCACTGCAGTATTCATTACTTATGGGATTCCCTGCAGTAGAAGCCCGATGTTCTGCCAGGCTACCAAAGCCTACTATTGTTTTAAGGTACATTGAACATCAGCCAAACGTTCCTCATGTAGTCTAGGGCATAAAGGTGATGTTCAGGTGTACCATCATCAGAACGTCTTTGCTGCCAATCTAAACGCTGCATCAAACCATTGGTCTGTTTGCCTATGCCCTTTTTCTGCCATTTTTATTGCATTTTTCTGATTTATTTCCTTTTGCTGAAGTCCTCACTGTTGCAGATAAGTACCCAGTTGGGGTTTTGTTCTTTTTCTTGAATTTGTTATGCTGTTTAAGGTTAATGCCATCTAGAAAGGTAAATGCCAGTGTGGGAGACAGATTCCCCATAAGGACTGCCATGATAAGTGCCTTTTTTGCCTATGAGCATCTCATGACCATATGTCTTGTTTGATTTGTCAAGCGTTCATCCCACAAAATCTTTGTAGTAGGCTTTCCTCCCTTTCATTGTATCTTGAAAACCAGCTTCTTAAACTTTTTGTTAAAGATACAATGGAAGGAACTTCCTGGCCCAAAGGACAACAGTCAGGGAAGAAGAAGATAAAAAAGGTAAGATCGGAATCTTCTGCTGTCCAGTCTCTGCTGGGTGTTTCTCCTGAAGTTGTTATAAACCCAGAGGCTCACCTGGCTGTGTTGTTGAATTTCTCTGCCATGTCCAGGTTGGAGACCAGAGAGGATCTGGTGGGCAGCATGTCTGATGAGGCTTTGCAGGCATCTGTTTTGGACATTCAGGGGGAACCACAGTTGGTTGTTTCTGAGTGGTCAAGGGGGTTCTGCAGATTCTTATTAGGGAAGAAGTTCCTACTAAAGTTGCTGAATGCTGTCCCATGTCAGATCCTTCTCAGTTTTCTAGGGTGGATGTTACCTTAAAAAAGAAACAGAAAACTAGACATGTTTCTTCTGGTCCTATGGATCCACAAAGTGAGTGTCAGGCCTTTCCTTAGAGGGCATGTAATGCTTTACTGTCAGTTAGGCCTCCTCAAGGGGTTTTGGTTCCTGCTCCTCCTTGGTCCTCTTCTCCACTTAAAAGACCCAGGGAACTGAATTCTTCTGAGGAAGAGTTGGATTCTGATGAAGAATCCCTTACTTATTCTGCCCAGATTCCTTCTTCTTCAAACTATGGGTCAGAGGAGGAGGAATCTAATTGTCCAGATATGCCTTCTGAGGAAATTTTCTTTGGAGACACAATCTCTAGGATGATGGAGTAATTGCAGATGGAATCTCCTAAACCTGCAGCTATTTCTCCTGTTTTGGCTGCTTTACTTGATGTTTTTTTCCAATGCCTCTAAAGTGCCTGATTCCTTGCCTCCTACTTCCAAGAAGCCTGATAGGTTTTATAGGGGTGCCTGAGGATAGTTTCTTTTTGTTTAAATGTCCTGCTGCTGGCCCCTCTATGGTGTCTGTAGCCTTTGATAAGCCATCTCAATTGCTTCCTTCATACAAGTTACTGCCTTCTGACAAGGACAGTAGAACCATGGACAGACTGGGTAAGAAGGTTTATACTTCGGCTACCTAGCTTTTAGGACAATTAATCATCAGACCCATATATCTAGGCATGTGTTGGCTCTTCTTTCTCAGGCTTGTCTTCTGATCTTCCTGACTCTGAGAGTAAATCTTCTGCTCTTTCCTTGCTAGGGACTTCTTCTCAAGTAGTTTGTCATTCTATCAGATGTAGTTATGATGCAGCAGATGCCTCTTCTAGGGCTGCTGCTTTTGATTCAGTAATGAGGATGTATTCTTGGCTTAGGCTTCAACCTCTACCTGATTATATTAAGGCAAAGTTGATGTATGCTTCTCTGGATAATAAACATTTGTTTGGGGAAATGGCTGTCGGTTTAAGTTTCTTCAGAACAAGGGGGTGGCCTTACAGGACCTTAAACATGTGTATGTTTCTCCTGTGCCTAACTTTCAGACAAACTACCCTTCTAAGCCAGCCTTTGGTCGTAGGCAATCTCTCCCTCCTGCTAAAGATAAAAAGGGTGGTAAACAGGCTCCTCCTACTAAGGCCACTCAGACCACAGGGATTCAAAACCCTTCCTTTCCTGACAAACCAGATGCTGTCTGACTATCCACCTGTTCTGAGCAACATTACTCTTTCTCATCACCTTTCTCTTTCTCTTCATATTTGGCTTCTCATCACCCAGTATTCTTGGGTTCTGTCAGTCATTCATTAGGGGTGCTTCATGGTGTGGATATCTTGTTCTCCTTTTATTGGCATTCCTCAACCTCCTCAGGAACAACTTCCTTTTTCCCCAGAGGTTCTTCAAAATCGCTTGTCTCAGAATACTATTCAAGAGGTGCCTGTGTCCCAAAGGGGGAAGGAGTTTCATTTAAGGATATTTCTAGTGCACAGAAAAGAGGGTACTTGAAGACCGATTCTAGACCTCTCTAATCGAAACACCTTTCTGAAGGTGCCTTCCTTTCTGATGTTGCCCCTTCAAACTCTGTTTCCTCTCTTGTGCCCTCAGGTCTTTCTGGTGTCTGGATCTCAAGGATACTTATCTCCATATTCTGATCCATCCTCCTTTCGGGAAGTTTTTGTGTTTCTCTGTTGCTTCCTGGCATTTTCAGTTCTGTGCTTTGCCCTTTGGCCTTTTTACTACCCCAGGGGTGTTCATCAAATGCCTTGCTCCTGTGACTGATTTTTGCAGGCTTCAAGGGATCCAAATATTTCCTTACTTGGATGACCTGCTGATTCAGGCACCCTCTCCAGAGATCCTTTTGCAGAATCTTCATTTTACCATTTCTTTTCTTCAGAGCCTGGGGTTCACAATAAACTTCAAAAATTCTTCTCTGACTCCTTCTCAGGATCATGTCTTTCTGGGTTGCAGGATTCAGACGATGCCAATGCTGGCATCCCTGTCTCCCCCAAAGGCCTTAATTCTCATTGTTTACTTTCATACTCTTATTCCCCTGGCCTCCATTACAGCCAGGGAGTTTCTGAGACCTCTGGGTTTTATGGCTTTCATCATTCTGATGCTCCCTCTGGCCGAACTCCACATGAGAAAGTTCCAGTGGTTTTTAAAGCCGGTGTGGCTTCAACATCTGCATCCTCTAGACTTTTCAATTCATCTTCTTCCTTGTCTCAAGAAGGAATGTCTCTGGTGGATTCAGCAGTTGTCTCTGAATCCAGGGCTGCCATTTCACCCCCTCTTCCCTCTCAGGATCTGTTCACAGATGCTTCAGATGTGGGAAGGGGAGCAACTTTTGGCTCCCTGAAGGTACAGGGAGTGTGGTTGCCTCATCAGAAGGAGCACATCAATGTCAAAGAGGTGAGAGCTTTTATGCTGGCTCTTCAGGCTTTTCATCCTCTTTTTTTCTCTCTGGGGCCTCTCAAGGTATTCACAGACAGTATCACAGTTATATGGTATATCAACAAACGGGGGATCAGGATCTTACCTTCTTTGCCTGCTGGCACTTCTGGTATGGGATTTGGCTGCCAAGTATCAAGTGACTCTTCAGGCAGTTTATATTCTTTCAGATCAGAACATTGTGGCAGACACTCTGAACAGGTCTTTCACTCAATCCCACAAATGAATGCTTCACAGGGATGTATTTCTGGACATTGCTCACCAGGGGGGTACTCCTCAAGTAGATCTATTTGCCTTCCCTCTGAACAATCAACTTCCTCTGTTTTGTGCCAGAGTCCAGGTCCTCTGTTGTGGATGGTGGACTCCCTCTCATTTTTGGAAGGGGTGTTTCTTTATGCATTCCCTCCCCTTCCTCTCATTTTGAAAGTCCTGTTCAAGATTCAACAGGATGCTCCCAAAATCTTGTTGGTGACTCCCTTTTGCCCATGACAGCACTGGTTCCCTCTACCTTTGCATCTAGCCAAGGGCAATCATCACAAGTTACCTCACAGGCATACCTCTCAATCCCTTAGAGTAAGAAATCTGGACAAAGCCATAAAAAAGTGGTACAAATAGGGCCAGTTTTGAAATATTATTCTTATAGACTTAGAAAGTTGATAGAATAGCAGGTTTTGCATTAGCATGAATTTTCTGAAGTATATGAAGTCTAAAACTCAAATGTGTATCATTATTTTCTAACTTCAGTCTTTAATGATTTGCCACTAATTTGCCAGAAAGCCACAATTTTATGAAAAATGGACCAAAAATATAAGGCAATAATCTGGACATTCTGTGAAAATCTGTACAGTTGAGAGGTATGCAGTCACAGGGCGGATCTACTCACACTAGACAAGGGATCTCTTATCCATCCCTACTTGTCCACGCTTCAACTGACACTGTGGGTGATAGGGTTTTGATTCCTAATAGATACCTTTTTCTGAGGTTGTGCTGCAGGTCCTGCAGGAGGCCAGGAAACTCACTACTAGGAAATCCTACTTATCCAAATCGAAGAGGTTTTCTATTTGGTGTCTCTCTCGTAACCTGGATCCACTTACTGTGGATGTTCCTTTGGTTCTCTCTTATTTGTGTGAGCTGCTCAATGCTGGTTTGGTCTATTCTTCTATTAAGGCCCACTTATCAGCACTTTCTCCTTGTCTGCCTTTAACGCCTCCTTTAGCTTATAGATTTGAGGCTAAACAATTTTTTAAAAGTGTCCTTAATATTAGGCCTCCCAGGAAGCCTCTTCCTCCTCCCTGAGATCTTAATTTTGTTCTGGAGAAATTGACTCAGCTTCCTTTTGAGCTAGCTGTTTCTGGTTCCTTGCAATATTGTTCTTGGAAGAAAGTTCTTTTGTTAGCTCTTACTTCTGTCAGACGAGTGTCTGATTTGCAAGCCCATATGGCTTGTCTGCCTTTTTTGATATTCCATGAGGACAGTGTGTCCTTACGTACTAATCCTTCTCTTATGCCTAAGGTGGTTAATGAGTTGTCACTTAATCAGCCTATTAATTTGCCTACTTTTTTCCCTCTCTGCAATCTGACAGTGAGAGGGTGTTGCATACTTTGGATGTGCATAGACAGCTCAGGTTGTATTTGGATAAGACCAAAGCTATCAGAAAATCTGATCAGTTGATTTGTTTCCTTTCATCCTAGGTCTTTAGGATTGGCTGTTTCCAAGCAGACTATTTCTAAATGGATTTTAAAGGTCGTTTCTTTTTGTTACACTTTTCATGGCAAAACCCTTCCTTTTTCTGTAAATGCTCATTCTACTAGAGCTGTGGCATCTTCTGGTCTATTTTTCAAGGGCGTAAACACTAATTCTGTTCTTGAAGCAGCTACCTGGACTTCTGTGCATACTTTTACCAAACACTAAAAGTTGGATGGTATCTCCAGAGCTAGAACTGGTTTTGCTAATCTGCATGTCCTCCCCATGGTTGGGTGGGCGTTCAAAAGACATGCGTAAATGGGCGTGCATTCGTTGAAGGTTGAACATCAAGCTGGCACCTCGGTGTTCATGAAAATCTACTGCCAATCATTAGCGGACCAGAGCTCTGCTGTGCCGACCCCTAACCGGGAAAAGCTGAAAGACAACAACATTCTTCATAGCTTCTTAGAGGGCTGTACTACTGCTTACTCCTCCCAAGTTTCTTCTTGAGCTGTGACACTTTCCCATATGTAATGAATACTGCAACAGTGAATGTAAGGACATAGTACAGTTGTATAAAATCTTACCATAATGGTACATGTCCTTGCCTTCACCGCTGTGGTATTCCCATCCCTAGTCATTTTCCTTCCTGAATGTGCAGGGTCTATTTGGTTTTCCTTGGACTGGTGTTCCTACTGGGGCAATCAGTTCTGAGGAAGGTATGCCTGAACATCACCTGTATGCCCTACCCTATATGATGAGCATTTGGCTGATGTTCAGCATACCTTAAAGCAGGGGAAGGCTTTGGTTGACTCGCTGGATGTCGGGCTTCCACGACAGGGAATCCCATACCTAATGAATACTGCAGCGGTGAAGGCAAGGACATCTACCATTACGGTAAGATTTTACACAGCTATACTTTCTCCAATCAAAGTGGGATGTAGAGGTCGCCCATTCACTAATTTTGTTTGCTGTCTTAAGGCATAGGAAATTATTAGAGGTTAAAGGTGCACAGGCTCTCTTACATGCATCTTTACAGATGAATTATGAAATTATTTATGTCATAGGTTCATAGGTTCATAGGTAGGTACTAGGCTATCAGCCCTAGGGCTTATACAAGCCTAGCCAAAAAGGTACCCTGGATATCGCCACCCAAGAAAATTATTTTCCTGTGCCCCTGTCGAGCAGAGCCACAGAGGTGATCCCTGGGGTGAATTTCCTATTTCCCATGCAATTATCAAGATTTTTCTTGAAGAGTGCTAATGAGGAGCTTTGTTTGATATAGATAGGTAGTTTGTTCCAGAGTGTGGGAAGTCTCTGGGACAGGAATCTATCCCTTCTGTTTATTGTGGTGACAAGGTTTAGGTCCCAAGAGCATGTAGCTTGGAGGGATTGGGATTTCTTTAAGTGGAGCATGTCCAACAGCTCTAGGTTTGACATAGCTTTGTATGTTAGGCAGAGATCGCCTCTGAGTATGCGATATCCGACAAAGTAAAGCTGGAGTTTTTTGAGACGGTCTGCGTAGTTGATCTATTTGAGGCCGGTAATCCTCTTTGTGAGGTATTTCTGCAGCCTTTCCAGTTGTTGTAGATGTCTTGTGAGGTACATACCAAAAGGGTACTCTATAATGGGTCTAATGAGTGACGGGTAGAGGGAAATGATGACCTCTTTTTTCCTGGATGAGAAACCTTTTGTGATGAGGTGTGCCACATAGAAGGATTTCCTGACTACTGTGGTGATGTGATTATCAAAGGAGAGACTACTGTCCACCTGTGTCCCAAGGTTTCTTTTCACACTTTCGGTGTTAAGTATACTATCACCTATGTGGTAGCTCATGGGTACAGAGTTTTTACCAAAGGGGATGACAATGCACTTTTTGGCATTGAGCTTGAAGCCATGGCTTTGACACCAGGCGTCTCTCTCAGTGAGGCCCTTTTGTAGGATGTCCATAGGGTTGCCACCTTTTCAAATGCTCAAAGTGGGACATTTTTTTGTAGAAATGTGAGATTTTGCAGGACAAAACATACCCACAGTCAGTGCAAATGGCAGAGCTTCACTTTTTTGCCAAAATAAAGGCTTATTTTTGTAACATGCAAGTTCCTTATGCTATTTTCATACAATATTTATGCATTCTAGATACAAAACAACTGCTTTATGTAACTATTAAAGAATTGTTAAGAAGTATATTTTGTCTTAAAATCTCAGGACATTTGCCATTTGTTAGGTTTTTTGCAGGACACAACTGCCCAAAGAGGGAAAGAGGACAGGGGGCAACTCTATGTCCACATCGTTAGGAGTTTCAATTATGGCTCCTAGTTTGCAGTCATATACGAACTTCGTTAGCCAAAGACCTTCTGTGCTAGCCTATTTTTATACTTCGGTTTCGAGTATGTTGCGCTCACTGAAGATGTGGGTACTCAATAGAAGGACAGTCACGGTAAAGTGTATGCGTGTTAGATAAGATGAATTACGGTAATGAGCGAGGCTTACTACAGCGCATCTGTCACATAGACGTATAAGATTGCACCAGTCACAGTTACACAACTCCTCCTCTTCAGTGGTTGCTGAGCAACAGACAACTATGTCTACTGGCGTAAACACCTCTATTCAAGAGCTTATTCATAATCACAAATGAAACACACGATTGCAAGGTAACGGATATGTACACAATCCGCTGACTAAACTATGTTGGGTGGTGGTGTGTCTTATCTTAATAATGCATCTGTAGACAGTATTCACCGTCCCCACGCCGATGACGCTTACATTGCTTAACAACCAGTAGTTTTGAAAGTGAAAGAACAAGATACAGGCCTTTTCGTTGACCGGCTTAATAACTTGCAAGAGTAGAATGCGGTGCAATACGAGCTAGAGATAATCGTAATTAAATGCCGGCTGTAACGTTAACGCTTCGGTTGAATAGGCATACATCAGTGCTGCTGACGCCTTTTATACTTGCTTATCATAGTCAGTTTATTTTTGGTTTTCTAAAGAATGCTGCCACACCTCTTTCATATATATTACTACACCGAATCCAAAACACTGGAGGCAGGGTGTAATTCCAGTTAATGGGAAGGCCTGATATTGCAGGAAGCACAATTTCCTGCATGTATTCTCGTCTTAGTAAGAATTAAAAAAATGACAGGGATGAGAACGTAGAAAAGCAGTTCACTGTCTGGCACTGTTTAACGTAGGCTCTTTTCTTATTTATAAGTGTCGACATGCTGCTGATACTGTTGCCCTGCCTGTGCGTTCTGTTCGCATTTTTTGATGTGTGGTACTTTATACGATCTGTTCTTGTCGTGCTTCTAGCACATATGAAGCCCAAAGTGAAAGATATATTGGCAGAACAGTCCCTTGGTGGCATAGTGTTTTTCAATGACCTTGATTTTATGGGTCATATGAATAATGCCCGATATCTGAGGGAATTGGACTTTGCAAGGGTATCTCTTTATGCAGCCAATGGCATCATGCATGCTTTAAGGCGTCTGAATGGTAGTGTAGTGCTTGGAGCTTCTACCATCCGGTATAGACGCTCACTTGAGCTGTTTGAACGGTATGACATCAAAACAAAAATAATTTCATGGGACGAAAAGGCTTTTTACGTGGAGCAACGTTTTGTGTCTTGCAGAGATGGCTTCATTTGTGCTGTCATGCTGTGTCGCCAGAACATATTAAGGAGCACACCGGGGAAAGTGTTGCAATTCCTGTGTAAGAGAACGGTGGGTGTCCTTTATCAATAACAGTTACGTGCTTTTACCTTACAGATGCAATTTTTATTTGAGTAGCTTGCTTGTATGGCTGCATTATAGCTGTTCAGTTGTTAAGTTCCCCGAGATTGTTTGTTGGTCCTAGTATCGAGGTACACATTTGCATATATTAATTTAATTACATTATATTGTAATATTTTTGGAACTGTTATCTAATTTCATTTCCACCCTGAAGTAGCTAGAAATTATGCGGCATCGTGCTGTTAGCGTCTGGGAATGCATGCGTGAGGTGCCGAATGGCATCTGCAAACTGCAGTTATCAGCGTGCGGCGAAAAATGATAAATGGTAAACATCAGGAGATTTCAGACATTAAAAGTATTTCTTCGGTTTTCCGATAATAGGTCCATAGATAAGAGTCCTGTACCATGTGTCTGTAAGGTCCGTTTTGTGTCTGGAGCATAAACAACGCAAATTGAATGATTTCTTACTTTGAACTGATTTTGGTATGGTTTGTCCTCTAATATGTCACGTTTCCATGTAAAATGACCCACTTTGGGCATTTGAAAAGATGGCAAACCTAGTGTTTGTGTGCGTGTGGGGGTGGAACCTGGCCTCCCACTTAGCCTGCTTCTTAAGGTAGTGATCAGGCTGCAGAAAGCATGACTATTGAAGATTAGAGGGGTTTTGTATTAGAACATTACTCCACCAGATGCGCAGTAGCAAGGACTGCCCAAACCCCGCCCACTACTGTACATTTCCCTGTAATTGCTAGTCTTACTGTGAATAAACATGATACTGCGGTGGTGGTGCTGCGATAGCGTTGTTGCCTCACAGTAAGAGCGTCTTCTGTGTGGAGACATGCGTGAATGGGCGTACCTTCATTGAAGGTTGTGCATCAGGGCCTGCAACTCGGCACGTAAAAATCTACTGCCAATCATTAGCGTACCGGAGTTCCACTGTGGCGACCCCTAACTAGGAAAAGCCGAAAGGCACAACAACAACAAGTGAATAAACATAATACCCAATGTCACCAAATAGAATATGGAAAACTGCAGTTGAATGTACGTGCTGCTGCAAGTGCGCATTATCTATTCTATATAACAACATACACCTAAACTATTTGTAGTCCTCTGTGCAGGAACACACATGACAGATCTGTTTCCTTGTATTGTTTTAATTATTACTGTTTCTTAGCTGTTTGACATCTAGTATTTATTTGCAGTGCCACTCCCTATATGACAAATAATTTTCCATATCATTATGTTGGTTTGCAGATATGTATTTTTCAAAATGTGATTTTTTTATTTGCAATTTCTGACTGCATTTATTTTGGGGGAGAGTGGATTGCGATAACTAAGATAAGAGAGGTACAAACCTGGAACCGTAACGTTTAACGTACAGTTCCAATTGTTAACACTGACACATACCTCTCAATCTTTTAACGCCCAAAATCTGAGCAAAGCCTAATAGAATGGGAGGCAAACTACCAAATACAGGGAAAGAATTTAAGTACTGCGTTTATAAACTTAGAAAGTTGTTAGCATTATAAGCTTTATGTTAGCATGCATTTCAAAATAATGCAAACTGTAAAACTAAAATGTGCCATTATTTACTGTTCATTAAGAAAAGTGAGGGGTGCAGGGGGGGCTTGACCCCAGCAAATGCAATTTAAAGTACATTAGGATGGGGATGTAAAGTACTGCGTACATACTGCCCTTCGGTCACACTAATACTTGAACGTGTCCTTGCATCTCTTAATTAAAGGACACACTAGCTTGGAATGGCTGTATTTCAAGAATGGCAACATTGTGTCTTCTGTATATCGAAAAATTAAAAATAAAAATTTGGGGAAAAAAAAAAGAACGACAACAAACTGTAACAGATGGACTATTCAGAATGAATATTCAACAGGTCACTGGATAATCTGCATGGCTTGTCACTCAGCCGTATTTTGCATGCAACCTCACACTGGCTTGCCCTGTCAGTCATGCAGGACACACCCATTCCTGCGCAAAAATCGCGGTGGGGTAATGTTCTTATACAAAGCCGATTAGAGTACCTCATGTTTATTAATAGATTTTTTGGAAGAGGACTTGGTGGCTGACAGTATTGTCATTCTTGATTGGTAGCAGAGACAATGTGTGCTGTCATTTTCTGATACTTGCATTTAGAGTGTAGAATCAGGGTTGGCCTACACATATCACCCATTGCCCCCTATCCTGGTCTACCTACACCAGCCACATTACCTTTTTCTTCATTTTTCTCACAGTTTGTCTTGCTCTTTATTTTTTACAGCACTTATTCATTCAACACAATTTAAGTAGGCAATTCAGATCTCTGATAACTGTTTAGAAAACAATTGTATTAAACTAGGGTCCACAAAGCCCCAAGAAGCCATGTGGGGTTTTAGATGAATTTTCTGAGGTGCATTTTAGTGTTTTTTAAACAAGGTTTACATCCAGTGATGACAGGAACAAAATCACAATTAAATGAAGAACTTCAGTCTTGCTCTCCAACTTTGTTTTTCTTTGAATCCATTCAACACACCGAAAATTATCAAAACTGCACTGTAATAACTGGGCTAGGGAAAAATAAATTGCATTAAGTTGGGGGTCTAAAGCCAAGTGCTTTGAGGTGCATTTTACAGTTTTTTTAAAACAACTTTTTTTTATCCAGTGATGACCTGAATGAAAATCATGATTAAGAAAAAAAAATAGTCTTGCTGTTCATCTTTGTCTTTTCCTGAATCCTTTCAACACACTGTAACTGACCAAGATTACGGTGTAATAACCGGGGTAGAAGTAACTGCATTAAGCCAGGGTTCTGGGGGCAGCAAGGCCCCAAAAAGCCATGGGAGTTCTAGATGCTCTGATGTGCATTCACCTTTTTCATCCAGTGGTGTCCTGAACAAAATTCACGAGAAAGGGAAACATTTAGTTTTGCTGTTGAATGTGAGTTTTCACTGAATCCTTTCAGCACTCCCTAACTGATCAAGACTACACCCTAATAGGGAGTCTAGACATTGCTTGGCACCAGAAGCCATGGGGGTTATAGATGCTCTGGGGTACATTGTAGAACTTTTTCCAAATTTTTGAGTCAATAATAGTCTGAACAAATGTCATACATAAGGAACGAAATTCAACCATACTTTTTTTTATTTCAAGGAAGAAGTGAATTGTATTCAAGGTTTAATGCTCAAAATTAACCAAATAGCAGTCCATAATAAATGGAGAAGACTAAATCATATTTGTAAATAGTACCTGTCTCCCTGTGCCACCTTAAAAATGGTTGTCACGTTCTGTATATCCCCATCTGGTGTTAAATTGGGATAAAATTGATAGACAAATGGCTGTAATCATGTATTTCAAGGTACAGCCATCATATGTATATAAAGTATGTCTCCTCATCCCCCACCTTCAAAAGAGCCACATATTGTGCACCCCTGTCATGTCATACTGACAAAACTGAAAAGACTAATTGAACATATTTGCTGTCAAACATACAAAAACAGAATGCTGCTTTACGTATACATCTGATGTTTGATTGTGAGGAAAAATAATTACAGTAATATTTTTCGACTTATTTTTAGAGATTGCATTGTTTCTTTACAAGCTTAATACCCGTCTGTACCCATTTGAAGTTTGTGAGGAAAGTACTATGCACAGTGCAAAAGGGCAGTGCAAGCCTGGCTTTGGCATAACTCCTTCTGTCAGAATGACCATTTACTGTTTTTAACTTTCTCTATGCATTTCCAGCTTTATATACATACAGAAGTACCCTTATGAGCTTGATTTTCTCCAAGAGTGGTAAAGCTAGGAGGCTAAAACTCTGCAGGCACACAGGGTACTGTGCACAGTGCAAATGAGCAGTGCAGTTTATGAGGGAAGTTAAATATCATCCCAAGCTCCTCACACAAGCTACAGTGACATTCTGTGTACATCTCTAAGCAGTGTTTATTTTAAACTAGATGGGTCTCAGGACAGTGGAGTCACTCTCTCAGTTTATAGCCATTTTGCAAAAAAAAAGGGATAAAATGCATCAATGATTTCCAGACCTTCAATGGCTACTAAACTTGTGTCAAATTCCACTTATACAGCCTTGCTGTGTGGGGGCCACCAGTCTCTGCCCTAGAAACTCTGAAGGTCTAGGTATTTTGTGATACACCCCACACACACTTATTTTTAAGAAATGACTATAAAATGAGAAAGTGACATGAGGGTCCATTGCTTTCATCCAGATATGCCCACCAAGCAGTTATAGCCACATCTATTTACAGTTCAGAGGTAGGTTTGAGATAAAAGAATGACCATATAATGCATTTCACCTGTGCTGCAAGCATACATTTACCACACATTAAAATATTCCAAGTTGCTTTGCATAAGTCACACTAGTCCTGCAAAGTCAGAATAGTAAACAAACAACAGCATGCACATAATCAATTCCTCCATGCAGAGCCCAGCAATTCTGCTCTGTCTGTTCATATCAGTTATCAAGTTACGTAGTCCATCTTACCTTTCTGAAATAAGGACAAGGGCATTTGTTATATTCATACAGACCCCCTTAACCCCATAGCTCTCAAAATCTTACCGCCAGAATAAAAGGCTAATCTAAAAAATCAGGGACACATTTTAAAATATTATTACTGTTAACATGAGGAACTGGAAGAATAAGAAAGTGTTAAAATAACATACATTTTCTGAAGCAAAAGAAGTCTGTAACTCCAATTTATTATTATTTATTAGGTATAATCACCACCTTTTCTCCAAAAAGTATTGTGAGCCCAAATCACCCGCAGTTGTCAGGTATGCCCAAACCCACCCAACATGATCTGATGGCCACATAATAAGTTTCAGCTTTGCTAGTCCATACAAATAAGATTCCGTGCATTAAAGTATTCCAGGTTGCTCTACACAAATCACTATCAATTTTGCATGAAGTAATTCGTTGATCACTGCCAGTATCACACAAATCACTGTAAATATTGCAAAAATATCTGGTTGATTACTACCAGCACCACAGGGAAAAATAATAATTTTCACCTCACTGCTTTCTGTCTCGAACCATTCTTGTAAATGTCCATAAATGCTCCCAGGCTGAAGATACATACGATCATTAAGTGTGGACATTACAGTTTTATTTAACAGAGAAAAAGTGTCACATTGATGCAGATGATCAATACTGAGAATACCACCACTTTGCTTTTACTAGTTTGAATGTTTTGAGGCCTCATCTCTGTAACATCTTAACTGTCAAGTCTAACATGGCATTGCTTGATATAACTTGAATGGTCAAGTGAAACACCTCCCCTTTGGGGAAGCCATCTTGCTGAAGAGCGGGCAGATCTTGATGAGGCAAGGCACAGTATTTTATTTATTTTTTAGAGCAACCGGATTGTGTATTTTATTGCTCTAAAAAATAAATAAATAAATTGAAAAGAGCACCCTTGATGGTTGCATAGTTCACCAATGTGTAAAGTTGACCCTGTGTAGAACTTTCCCAGATCATGTATCAAAATAGCATAAGTCCATAAATTTAGCACACCTTAT